>NW_003546898.1:40074-41356 GCF_000090795.2 Amphimedon queenslandica
TCTTTCTAATGCACTATGTCTACCATTTGACCAGCATGATCACGATTACTGTTACAATTTGTTGTAGTGTTTTATACATGTACAGCTATGGTTAGATAATTAAGCGTACAGTATAAGCATTTGCGTAACTCTGTTTGTCAAAAGTGAAGAAGTAAAATAGATGCATGATTTTTTGTATGCTCATGCTCATTGACCACATGTTCGATTAATCATTGTGCGTGCGTTTCTTTACAGTTGTGTGTGTGTACGCTTGTATTCTTATAATCTATAGTTTTTGCTTTTATAGTTGGCATTTTTAGTGTTGCTCTTTTCATAGTCTTTTATCATTACTGCCTAGAGAGTACTGCCTTTTTGCATACAATGGTTTTATTCAAGAAATAAGATGTCATATTTTTATGGAGGAGTATCATGAGTGAGCCTTACATCAGTTAGCTGGAGCAAACAGAGCCTTTGCTCACTTTAGGTGGTGAATCATCAGTGGTTTTCAAATGTGATTTTTCTATCTAAAAGCTTGGAAAGTATTAGCCATTTTGCAATTTAAATTCAGCCTTTTTAACAAACGCTTTTTAATGTGCTATGTCTACCATTTACCATTTGATCAGCATGATCACAATTACTATTACAATATGTTATAGTGTTTTATACATGTACAGCTATGGTTAGTTAATTAAACATACAGTATAAGCATTTGCGTAACTCGTTTATTGTAAGCGTGATAATAAAATAGATGCATGCTTCTTTGTATGTTCATGCTCATGTGCATTGATCACGTGTTCAATTAATGTTCATGCGTGTGTTTCCTTACAGGGTACGTGTGTCACGTTCTTTATGGTGTACAGTCATATGGCAGAGTACATAGTAGATATTCTTAGAAACTAGAAGAAGAATAATTTTATTGAGAACTCTATCCTACTATGTTTCATCAGTTTATAAGTGACTTCTTGAAGGATATCCTATTTTTTAATTTTTTTTGCTTAATTTCATTAAAAGATATGGAGCTACATGAGACCTTCTAGATGAAGAAGTTAAGGCACCTTAACTGGATTAAGAGCAACTACAGTTTATAAACAAGTGTATGGAGGAGAATGATGAGATAACAGCAGATTATTAGGAATAAACTGTGTGAGAAGTGGCCAACTTTATCTGTTTGTCCAAGAGCAGTGAGAAGCTTGGATGGAAGCTGGAATGAAGAGTAACTACACATGTAGGCCTAACTCATAAGAGAGGCTATTTTCATAAATGAAGCAGCTTTAGGATACAAATGAGCAATTACATGTTGCTG
>NW_003546898.1:46093-48713 GCF_000090795.2 Amphimedon queenslandica
ACCTTTCAGTAGTGATAAAGCTTGTGGTTTGTTCTGCAGAGTCACCATTGTCAGCATTATCAATCATTTAAAACTTAATTGTTCTTTTGAATCAAGATTCCCAGTGAGTCTCATGTATTTCAATTACAGTTCAACAACAGTCACTATCTTTTAAACCAGTAGTTTCTCCTGTTCAACAGCAGTCACTATCATCTCAAAACCAGTACTCACTTCTGTTGTCTCCTAAACCAATACTTGCTTGTACTTCTCCTTTTCAACTGCTGATGTTTCATAAAGTATGGTACATTGATACTTCATGTTATCAACAGTACAGGTAACTGTTTTCAGCTGATAATCCACCTTCTCACAATTGCCGTCAATGCTGTGCCCTCATCCTCAAATTACACTAAAGAGCAGGTGCCTAACTTTTTGGTTACTGTTTGTAATGCCATTTTTTTGAATTAAGACAGTGAAGACAGAAGAGTTTCTTGCTATCATCTATATTGAAGCCTCTACATCTTTATTACTAGGAGCATGCATGAACTAAACATGAGCAAGCTGAGCATGCGCATGAGTCTCTGTACTTTAGTACTGTACATGTACATTGCTATACATTGTACATGTATATTGTTCATTGTATATGTACATGCACTTTTCTACATGTAGTACAGTACATTATCAATTAAATGTACATTACTTACCATTGCATGTATTGTAACATATTATAGAATGTACCTTATCAATAAAATATATATTACTGTATTAATGGTTTTATTAGAGTTGCAAATTTTGCGGATTCCTTCCTGATTCACGAAAATAAAATCCATGAAAATAAATTTAATGCGGCACCAAATGGCACAAATGGTGGAATTTGTGAAATTAAAATTCGCAAATTGGAATTTTAGTAGATTTTGCGAAATATTAAATCTCTCGAAAAAACCACTTATGCTGCACTTACCTCTACATGTATATTTACAACTAGTATCACCTGGCGACACTGATGAGGTGGTACTTTCCTTTGTATACATGGCACTACAAAGCCACGTGTTGTCTCCTGGTTTTAGTCTTATATTTGTGCTTTATCTTGTCTTGTTTTTAAATTCACTTTTGTGGCCCTTGACCAAAGTGCAAAGGAATGATGCGAATGCTACTTCTATTTCTTCTCTAGTTTCAAGAATTATTGTTGTTTAACTCTATTGTTCATTACTGGTCATTATCTCCTAAACCTGTAAATTTAACAGTTTAAACTCACCAAACTGTGTTTACCACTATTGACTTTTTTCAAGTTCAAGACATAATTTTGTATATTTGTTGGTGATTATTTTAAGTGTGCCATGAAGATAATAATGAAATTGAAGATGCAAAGATAATGTTTAACAAGCATGCATCCTACTTTAAAGAAATCAAGACTAGCAGCTACTCATTTTTCACTGCCACTGCCACTACTTTCTTTGTCAATATATTTTGTTCCTCTAAAACCTTGCTCTTTTATAGAATCTTCTTTGACCTCCATTTCCTGAAAAGATTTGATGTCCATATGCAAGTGGTGTAGCTCAGTATTTTCTAGGCTAGAACTCACCATCTTAAATAGCTGGGATTTTTTGTTGCATACACTCTTATAGTCTCAACTGGGAGAGAAGGTGTCTTTGTAGGTGCAAACAAAACAAATAAAAGCTATTTTATTATTTGTGACAACCTACAGGTCTTTGGTATAGTGGGGACTATTACTAGCCTCTTCTGTCAGATTGAAAGGCCAAAATGTTGCTTCATCACCATTTCTTCCATCCCTGGTTCTATTTGTGCAGAAGTAAAGGATCCTACCAAATTTATGGCAATTGTTTTTAGCAATGCTTAAAAATTATTCCTATCATTCTTACTCATCATGCTATGACCGCTCCTAAAGTTTTTTTCATATTATTTATTATCTTAATGATACTAGTGATAATAGTGATTGCCCATTTGACAGGGCTATTGGACTGCTGGTAGGCTTTGGCATAATATTCCACCATTTCATAACATGCTATTCTCTAGTGCTTCAGATATATACCATTATGCTGACAATATTTATTGGCTATGCTTACAATTATTCTAAATTATCAAAATTATATTTTTAAATAAAGAACTATTTATTCATCATACACATTATACTGCAACATCAAGGAACATTGTACATAGTCTCCAAGAGAGTGACTTTGCTGGGGGCTAAGCTTCTGCTGCTGCAGAAGTTGGTTGCAAAAGGACTAGATCTTTAGCCACATTAGCCCATGACTCTAATTCATTGCAGGACATTTACATTAATTGAGACTCCTGTAGCTTTAGCAATGTATGTGCTTAAATCCCTTTTCACCAATTCCAAAACCTCTTTCTTTAAAAAAGGGATAACTTCCAACTGGTTTAAATCATTACATGATGGTGCTATTTCGATGACCTTGGAAGGAACAAAGAGTCGAGCTACCTTAAAAATCTCATATGAACTACTGAGCTCTCCTTGAAACTTGTCAGTAAAGTAATTAAAACCTGGTTTGACACAGGATTTACCATACTTAATTAGTTGCTGGATAGCATTGTCATCCTGACTTAAGCTACGTGCTACAGCAGCCAAATTTGGGAAGTGGTCATTTTGGACAAAGGCCTCCAATGC
>NW_003546899.1:0-1835 GCF_000090795.2 Amphimedon queenslandica
ACTGAAACTAGTAATTCCTTGTCCATTGATGCTGTTAGGACACCTGTAGCTGCTTCCCCTGTGTTACATGTAGAGCCATCACCAGAATTTGTAAACTCTTGTGATACAGGTATACTGTATTCCTACTGAGTTTGACACCAGCCGCTTGGAATTTGAAAAATGTATGTATACATCAGTGATGACGTCTTATTATGATTTCATAGAAGCATGGCTGACATTATGCTGTTGCGTTGTTGGCCTGTATTGCACTCTAAAATGGGTTTGTTTGTTCTGATAAGCAGTACAATGGCTGCTGGAGTGAACTAGACTTTATACAGGCAATCATTATCAGAAGTTCTTGGTCTGATAGCTTTTTAAAAGAAGAATTATCAGTTTGGGCGCTTGACCACATGTTCTTTATGTACACTATTCGTAGATAAAATAAATTGTCATAAAACGTCATTTTGCTATGCCACAGGGTTTAAAGGAGGACCTCGTACTCAGTGTTCCCAAGGGCTGAGAGACCCAAGACCAGAGATCCTGTGATGGCATTGGGCGACTAAGTACCTGTGAAAGTTTCATCCATATCCCACATTCCTACAAGTAAATAAAAAAACATTAAAAATGGAAAAGTAGTAGGATTAAATTGTAAAAAAGTAAAGACACAAGAAGGTACTTGCAAAGTGGTGTGATAACAAATCATACATCACTGCATGCAGAATATTACCAAAAAGCATTGTAATTATCCACACAGGCTACTACATGATAACTATGAAGCCATGTCTTTCATGCAGTGGTTGTAAGATTTGTTATCACATCACTTTGCAAGTACCTTCTTGTGACTTTATTTTTTAAAAATTTAAACCTACTACTTTTCCATTTTTAATGTTTTTTTATTTACTTGTTTCCATTCTGTTCTTTAAATTAATAAAATTACTTTCTGTTATGATTATGTGGTTAGGCTAATCATATTCATGTTAATCACGTGTGCATAAATTAAAATGGCGTCAAACCCCAAACCCACGCGGTGCTACAGCTGGAATTTGTCTTCCATTGTTCTCTGTCTTTGCTTCTTTTTGAAGCCATATGTCCAGTCCTTGACTCAAGCACAAAGGAATGATGTAAATGTCAACTCGAGCAGTTCCATGGCTTAAAAAATTTCCGTGTTAATAGAAGATGAAAGAAGAAGAAAAAGTCTGAAGAATTTTGTAGAAATTTGAAATTGGGCCTATTCTCCAGAAATCCTCCCGCTACATTACAGTCCACTTTAAAGGTACCAGGAGAATATCTCAGTGAAGGAGAGCTCGTCTAAGCCATTTATAATGCTGAACAAAGTAAGATAAAAGTGTTATAAGTGTTTGAAAATCATAAAAATGGCCGCCATCTTGAAAAACCAACGTCGATCCTACATATAGGCTACCGCCTATATAATAAGAAGTTTTTCCAGTTTTTCTTGGGTCAAACTTAATTGGGATATAGTATAGCTTTGAAGAGGAACTTGGTGATGACTTACAATCTCCATCACCTTTGCGAGATCCTATACTTCCTGCTCAAGGTACAGCTACGGTCTGCTTTTGCAATAATAATTATATAAACTTCCCTTACAGATGAAGTAAAAATACAATCTTTGATAACAAAACTAGAAAAGCTGGAGAATCAGTGTTTGCTTTTTCCTTCTCAAATTGAATATCTTATGTTTATTAGTAATAATTGTTGTGAAATTATGGTCAGCCCAAAAGCACACATTTACTTTAATAATAAAGCAGCTTTATATAGCTTAGTGGTCATTTTATTGTTGAAAGTTACATGTACTTGTAAAATATAATTTGTTACAGAATTATGTATGAATAGGTACA
>NW_003546899.1:3740-5526 GCF_000090795.2 Amphimedon queenslandica
AAGAGCATCCTCCACCTAATACAGTGATACTACCTTGGTTTCATCAAACCCTAGAACTTCAAGTAGTCTAATTCAAGTCTATCACAGTACACCACGTTGGGTTCCAACACCTGTGATTCCTCCATATAACTCAGATCGATCTCCAGTTCCAATCAATTATGACTCCCTCAAGCTCCAGCTACTCTGTTTTATAACTCTGATCAAAATTCACCTGGTCCACTTTCAGTTCAAAATACAACTTCAACTACGCCAGTTTAAATTCAAAATTCCTCTGGTACCCTTCTTCCTCTGGACTTTGTTATTCAGAAGTATCCTAATTTACGTACTATTTCTAATGTTTGTAGGCTAGCTGTTTGGCTAGCACATGAGTCGTACTTTGGGAAACATTTACTATATACGTCAACTGTTTATGGCCAAAAGGATCACAAAGCATTACCACTTAAGAAAGTTGTCGAGCTGAAAAGGAAAATGTTAAGTATTCATCTGGGTAATGTGTCTTAGGAAATAGAATTTGAAGCAGTTTGGACCAAATGCGTTAATGCCATAAACCATAGTGCTTCTGCATTGAGATGAAAGAAACCCTTATCTTTCTCTTTAAATAATAATAATATTTGATTAATGAATTAAGAATTAATTATTCATAAGCTTTGTTAATTATAATTTAAATGACAGTTTCA
Organism: Amphimedon queenslandica; assembly: GCF_000090795.2. Lineage (NCBI taxonomy): Eukaryota > Metazoa > Porifera > Demospongiae > Haplosclerida > Niphatidae > Amphimedon > Amphimedon queenslandica. Next base: position 4,418 of record NW_003546899.1, read on the forward strand.
CTTTAACTGATCATCTATTACTGTGCACGCGTGATGGAAGAGTCGGTGAAGTAGCATTCTAAAGAGGAAAAGGCAGAAAAGAGAGGATAAAGCATAAACTGGAGTCACTCAAAGATGAGAGAAAAGTGTTTAAACAACAAACTTTGAAGCTGACTAGAAAGAATGATCAACTGAAAAGGTGATTTGGACTAGTCAGCCTCACAAGCCATGATACTAGGTTTCACTGTAATGCATTATTTTATAGCCAATAGCAGACTCTATTGTTTTGCTATGATATTGAAAATAAATATTTTTTACAACACTCTTGACAGCTACTAGATTTACAAAAGGCCACAACGAAGTGTCTGATGCATTACAGTTGTTCAACACTTCAAAAAGCAAAGATGCAGCAATAAAACCATCGGTTACTTATTGTGTAGTGATACCTACTAGTTTACTTACAAACATTCGTTTTTTTACAAAGAAGACATCTTTATTGATAAAACTAAGGTACTGGTCTTTGGAAAGAGCTTTATGGATATGCTGGGCCACAGCCTGTGTTTGTGAAAGTCTTAAGGAAAGACGTCTTGTATAGCTCCTCCTATAACAATGAAGCCTATATCTTGTCTCAGTGCTGTCATAAAAATATTTCATTTCTCCTTGGGCTTTTCACTACTTCAAATGGGTACAAATGTTTAGTTATGAATTTTCACATAGTATTGATGGAAACTCCTACACTGTTCATTCTGTGCTTAATGAAGAAGGCTGTACTACACTACCATGCCTTTGCTGGAAAAATGTTTACTAGGAATTGCAAAGGAATTAATGTATTTACATAATCATCGCAATGGAGTAATTTTGCATAATGAGATTAAAAGTGACAATAATGTTTTTGATAAATGTGGACATATCATCGAAACTCATATCATTGATTTTGGAAAGACATGTTTCATAGAAAATAATAGATCATACCATTTGTTGTCAGTTGAACAAGAAAGGTATAAAATGTGACCATAATTGACAAAAGGTACCTTATGGCGGATAGGAAAATTGGTCATTATGGCCGTAAAAATCCAACTTCCTGAGCTCTATTTGTGACAAAATTACTCCAGAGGATGCAAAAAGTTACT
>NW_003546899.1:6591-8496 GCF_000090795.2 Amphimedon queenslandica
GGAGCCATGATGATCAGAGAACAACTGGCCCCTCCCACAGCTTGAGAAGTGTCATGCCTATTGAAAAAATTCAATTCAGTTTCCAAGGCAGTTTCCCAGCCCCGCTGTTATGTAGAGCATTACAGAGAGGCTTGACAACAGCTATGGACCAGAGAAAACAGGTTTACGACACTCCTTGCAGCCTGTCATCAGCTGCAATAGAGAATTGGGAATAGTGGAACACCCAGCTAATTGGCTGGAATGGGAATAATCTGGTCCTAAGGCAACCAGACCTCCAGATAGAATCGGATGCATCCCTCAGAGGATGGGAAGCATCATTCCAAGGGACACAGACCAGTGGTCCTTGGTCGTAGCAGGAGCAAAAGCAGCACATAAACTGCCTAGTGATGCTGGTAGCAACACTAGCACTCAAAACCTGTTTAAAGGATCAAGAGAACAAGAGTGTACTGCTGCTCCTAGACAACCAGACAGCAGTAGTATATGTAAACAACGTGGGCAGTACAGTCTCTACCCAGACCACCAAACTAGCAAGAGAGCACAGATGTGGTGCCTACAGAGAGACATACTTCTGACAGCACAACATCTACTGGGGAAAGAGAATGTAATAGCAGACAGAGAGTCGAGAGTGATGAAGGATTGCTCCGACTGGATGCTCAATCTGGAGATCCAAAAGCACCTTTCCTGCAAGAAATCAATCTATGTGCAACATGACTATGTCATGAACTACCCCGCTTCTACAGCTGGAGACAAGATCCTGTAGCAGAAGCAACAGATATTTTTGTCCAAGATTGGGGACCATTGAGGGGTTATGCCAACCCCCTTCGAACCTGATAGGGAGAGTACTAGCGAAGGTGGAGTCTCAGGGGTGGAGCTAGTGATACTATTTGCCCCAATATAGATATCACAGCCGTGGTATCCCAGGCTACTAAGCCTGCTAGTCTAAACCCACTGAGGATTGATCCTCGACGAGCGGCAATAACGGAGGATCACGGGATCTAACTCCATCTCTAGCCGTGTGGCCTATCTCAGGCAACACTATAAAGATTAGAAACTTTCATCAGAGGCTTCAGACCTCCTATCATCATGGAGATAGAAGACTACGCAGTCTTACGACTCACTCAGCAAGAAGTGGATCGGCTGGTGCACTGAGAGGCAATGTGATCCAATTTCAGGACCTACAGATGATGTAGTCAATTTCCTGGCACATTATTACAATGGATATCAGTACAGATCCTTGAATGCCTACAGATCAGCCATTGCATCCATTCACACCCCCATCGAGGGGGTCTCTTTTGGCCAACATCCATTGGTCAGTAGACTATTGAAAGGGGTGTTTCAATCATGCCCCCTTTACAAAGGTACCAATGTACATGGGATGTGAAGTGTGGTGCTACACCATATTGTCGAGCACCAGCTGGATCAGAACTGAACATTAAAAGAGTTATCCTTACGCACAGTCCTGTTACTGGCGTTAACACACCCATCTCATTCAGCCGACATTTCGAAGCTGAATCTGAAATGATACAGAAATACCCTGGAGGGTGCTGTGTTTACACCAACAGCCCTGGCAAACCTGGTAGTAACATGACAGATTTTTTCTTTCCAAGATTCATTGAAAATGAACGTTTGTGTACAGTCAAGTCACAGTCACCTTATATGGAGAAGACAAGAAAATTATGAGGGAACAGTGATCAATTGTTTATCTTGTTCATCAAGCCACATCACCCAATGACATCATCCACCATTGCTAGGTGGCTAAAGTTAGTCATGAAATCAGCTGCAATAGATACCAGCCTGTTCAAAGCTCACTCCGTTAGGAGTGCTAGTACATCAGCAGCTGCTTTGCAAGGCGTCACAACAGAAGATATCCTAAGTGCAGCGGACTGGAACACAGAATCGTCTTTT
>NW_003546899.1:9108-10983 GCF_000090795.2 Amphimedon queenslandica
ATTTGACATATGTATGAGGAATTAAGGAAAAGTTATGTTCATCATTCTATAGTTTTAACTGACAAAAAACATTTGTTTTAATTGTACATGTAACTACATGTACATTTGTGCATACACAATTATCAATTGCTGTTGTTTGTGATTCTATGGTTTGTACATGCACATGTACATTGTATGTGAGCATAGTTGGGAACTGCAGAGTAATCTGATTTGTGAGAAGCTATACTGTATGTACCGTGTTTCATTCCATGGCTTATGTTTAATGTAATTAAAAAGAATTGTTTGTTGTAATTACTGTATATCTTGCCTCTGTCTTCATTTACATGTATTTTGAATCAGGCCTGTAGCAAGCACCTTAAAAGTGGTGAGGCCAAGATGTGGGTGTGTCAAGGTGTAGGTATAGAAACAAAGTAAACAAATAGATTAAAGGCATTTTTTGACATTTTTACTTCAAACTTGGTGAGGACCTGGTGGAAGAATCATCTCAAATTGAAAAGCAGGAGCTGTAGTACAAGAAGTATCCTTTTTCTAGCTGTTGATTCACGTATATGTGCTCAAATTTAGTAGTTATTCATTTAGTTACAATAATAGATACTTTTAAAAATTAAAAATGAGAGACACATCCATTAATCAAACCATACCCCTTTGCCATACCCTTTTTCAGGCTAAAAACTGGTACGGCTCTGGCTGTACCAGCCGTCTGCTTGCTACGGCCCTGATTTGAATTTCAGTGAGCCTGAGCTCGCCCCACTTTAGCTATATTCTCAGTCACGCCCCGTCTGTTTCTCTGTCCACGTACGTCACCCCTATTTATGCATAGATCTAATACGGTCCATGCATTACCAATACAATAATTCAATTTTTAATTTTTCATTGAAAGTCGGAGTAATCACAGTTGAATAAAAATTGTGACCAAAACACTGAAAGAAATCATGAGTTTTTGAGCAGCAATATACGGCAAGTATACCTTCCACAGACTTCTCCAGCAGCTATAAAAGGTTTTGGATTCATATATGAAGCTATAAAACTTGTATTTATTCATGCAATTCTACAAAAACTGAGTCAATTAAGCTTCTCATTTCTCATCTTAACATTGGATAATAAACTATGTAAAGCGTCTTTACAGGCAAGAAATGTGTTTGTTAAACTAGGTACAAGACTAAAAGTGAAATAAAATAAGTGATCTGAAGTGATTTTATGAGCAGTAACTTATCATGTACACTATGCATGCTGGCATTGCTTGCTTGCCAATTAGGCTATATCACTGGATAGATTCAGTGCCATAGAAATGCTCTGCTAGCTTAGGCTGCCCCTTAATGTTCTACATTCGTCTAGTATTATGGTTTGTACATTGTATGTGAGTATAGTTGGAAACTTCAAAGTAATCTGATGTGTGAGAAGCTATACTGTATGTACTCTGTTTCATTCCATGTCTTATGTTTAATGTACTTAAAAGAATTGTTTGTTGTAATTGCTGTATATCTTGCCTTTGTCTTCATTTACATGTATTTGTAACATTATGGTTTGTACATTGTATGTGAGTGTAGTGGGGAACTGCAGAGTAATCTGATTTGAGAGAAGCTATACTGTATGTACTGTTTCATTCCATGGCTTATGTTTAATGTCATTAAAAAGAATCTTTTGTTTTACTTACTGTGTATCTTGCCTTTGTCTTCAATTACATGTATTTGTAACATTATGGTTTGTACATTGTATGTGAGTATAGTTGGGAATTGCATGCAGAGTAATCTGATTTGTGAAAAGCTTTAATCTGTTTCATGCATGTACATGTATTGTAATGACTAAAGCATTGTTATAATTGTAACTATGTACACACACAAATACCGTATTTCCTTAAATAAAAGCCCGGGCTTG
>NW_003546899.1:11992-15146 GCF_000090795.2 Amphimedon queenslandica
AGCCTGGTTTTCTCATATCGGGTCACATATTTTTACACTTTTCAACATTAACTGTTTTCCAAAATTCCAGTATTCCTCCCACAAGCTCCTCCTTATTCTTTGGTTTCACTTCCCGATGCAGTTACTATTTCAACTCATGCCACAAGTTCTAAATTTGGTTTGGATCAGGAGATTCAAGTGGTGTCTTCCACCAATTAATGCTTTTAATCACCAGCCAGTCTTTCACTTAATTTGAGGTGTGTCTGGGATTGTTGACCTGCATAAATTTAACAGATCAATTTAGACTCAGGTAGAGGACAAGTCCTGATTCTAACACTGATAAAACCATCAGCATTCATTATGCTATCAAAAATTATGATAGGTGTTGTTCCTGTTCTACTGATTCCAGCCTAAATGTTAACTTTCAATGGATGCTTATGCCTATTAATAAGTATAATTATTTTGATATAATGTAATGCTACTTGAAACATTATGGGTTTCCTGGGTTTAGGTTTGGCTGGTTCACCCTTCTTTCTATAACTAAACCTCCTGTGACACTCCAGCTGAATGCTTGACTTGTCAATCCATAGCACATCTTCAAACCCGTTGTCCTTAGCAGCCTCTTGTGAATACAGTAGTACCCAATCCAAACGCTTCTGTTTGTTACTTTCTGTTATCACCTGACAATAGGCACTCCCTCGAAATGTCCAGCCCAACCTCACTCTAGAGGCCTGGATTGGTTTCAGTGATAGTGGGTGTCCCTGCTCTAAAAATATGTTCTGTAATTGTATTGCAGTTGTTTCATCATCCCAACGCATTTGACATTCATCAATATTTAGTACATCAACAGTAACTTTAGTGGGACGACCCAAACCTGCAATGCAAAATACTTGTAATTTTATTTAGATCTACATGCATATATCCATCACTGACAAACCTGGACGACGAGCTATAGTGCCTGTTTCTTTATACTTTTGTAACAGCCTGCACACGGCACTAACTTCTACATCAAGCCCTTCTTCCCATAGCAACTGAACAATGGTTGTAGATTTATATCCTGTCTGAAATTTTAGTTACAGTTAAATATCTTTTATTAAAAACTAATAATAAGCATTTATATTATATTTTTTAACGACCTCAGGGCGTAGCCCCCAGGTCGTTCCTATAATTGATTTCACCGTCGCGCTATCTATGTATGTCCACACTTACATTTCTTCTATACATGTTGTATTGGAGAAATAACAAGCCTTAGCAACCACTCGCCCACGCTCCTTTACGTGAGTGGGTGTGGCCACGGCAAACAAAATGGCGGCTTTCACATGGGACAAATTTAAGAGCTTTCTAACAGCAAGAGAACATAGAGATACTGTCTAAAGACTTCTCTAGAAGCATTATAAGGTAGAGAGAACCTCTATAAGTCTTAATAATGACCAAGTTGTACTTGCAAGGTGGTGAAATCAATTATAGGAATATTTTTTACCCTGTTACACTTGTTAAAATTAATGCTATAAAATATTGTACTGAAACAATGTTGGTTTAATATTTTCTTAAATAATAAGTACATTATTCTTTGCTGTTTATAAGCACTGTAAACCATATTGACTTCTTCAGTCCTTCTTACTCTTTTGTCTGCTTCGTTCCGTCAAGGTGTGAATCGATGAGGCCAATTCTCCAATCACGTACATACATGTATGACGCACATCTACAAGTGGGCGCGGTAGTGTAAGGTACAGTGTGTACTGCGCCACAGCTGCAGAGTTTTGCACCACAGCCGCACAGTCCCGCACCACATGGCTATACAGGCCAAGGTACTGTACATGTAGTTCAGCAGCTCTTTGTGGGTAGTCAGAGCGAAGATCTCTGAGAGCACTACCGTGCTAATGCACTTCACTTAGCCTTTATTTTCTCACTGTACTGTACATAAATGCATGCCTGCTGATGTTGCGCATAATGCTGCCATCAATGGTGTGCATGGGCGTAGGCAGACTTGGAAAGAAGGTACGGCAAGAAGAAAACGATGGGCGTGCGAAGCGCGCCGAAATTTTGGCCACATCCCCTTTTGCCTCCAGAAATATGGCGATTTCGCACTATCTAACATGCATCATGCATGCAATTATTATTGTTTTATCGTAATCAGGTAGAAGAAATTTTTTGTGATATGATGGCTTTAAAAAAGCCAGTTAACAAAAAAATGAGGAGGAAACTCGACTCAGAGGATGAGGAAGATAATCACTGGAGTTCTTGTGAGAGACAGCAAACTTGATGACTACCTCGTTTAAGAAGTCCTAGAGCTTGGAAGACAAATCTCTTTCTATATTTAAAAGATGCAAACAGCATGGAAGATTGACGTTTGCTCGCCATTTCAATAATTAACTTGGGCGTCACTAATTGAATGATAATTCATAACTTGAATAAAATGGCTGCTGCTAGAGCTCTGGCTCTCAGCTTCTTCCTCACTCCTCAGGCTTTGTGACAGTCACAGACTAACAGTATAGTTCCAGTGTCCAATTACACCTGTGGTAATGATAGTCTGACAGTCTCACACACAGTGACACACTCAGTCTTGCCCAACCACCTTGCCCAAGCTTCTGCCTTTCCCCACAGGTCAGCTCACAGAGTCAGTTCGGGCATTGCCCCTATATGCCCGACCCTGCCTACGCCTATGATGGTGTGTGCATTAAGTTAATGTTTGCCGGCTGATGTTGCACCTTGGAATGATACTGCTATTGATGCTGTGTGCATATTAAATGCTTGCCAGCTGATGTTGCGCACCTTTTATTGATGATTGTTGTAATATGTGCATGTTATCATTAACAAAAAATATTGTTTGCACATTGGAAATTCTTCATGTACTCAATGTTATTTTTATTAAGCAGGTCATGAAAGTATCTTAGCTGAGGATAGCATTAGTAAGCATTATTACATATATATCTAATATACTTGCATGCACATATATGTATGATCCCATCAGAAACATTGTAGATGCTACCATTATTGTTATTAGTTAGTACATGTATGTCACATTCATACTTTATACAAGTACATGTACTTATTTGGCACAGGGACTACAATGCGGTGTTAAAGAGTGAGGTCAGACTTAGAATGAGACTCAAGGCTGAAGAGGATGTTTCTTTAAGTGAGCACCTGTATCTTGTTAGTGGTTTGTGATGTACGT
>NW_003546899.1:18590-20760 GCF_000090795.2 Amphimedon queenslandica
ATCATAATTAATTAATTAATAATACTTTCTATTAATAATAACAATTTTGCCTTAGTTATCTGTTCACTGCTTCAAGAAAAGAATTTTGAAATAAGAACTATAAGAAGACCTATTGCATTATAAAAACATTTTTCATACAATTAATATTTATTAATATTTTTGAATTTTTTAATCATTAATTCTATTCATAGCCTAGCTAATAATTATTCATCATTATTGACCATTTCTAAGATCTATTTCCTGTTCTGAAACTATTTAAGTTTACATTCTTATTCAGTTGCTCTCAACTACTACAACTTCCTTTTCTGAAAGAAGCACTGAAGTCAGTTCAGTTACAAATTAAATTGGCTATCAATATATTTTGTTTTTTGGTAGCATACTTTATAATGGTGATGAGCATATAGTTTATCCTCCTCCACCACCGCCAGTAGCTGGAGATGGAAGGCCTCCAGCACCACCACCGCCACTACCACCTCAAGAACTCCCAATCCCAGTCCCAAAAGCTGGAGGCCCACTTGTGCTTTCTCCTGGAGTGGCACCGGTGCTCCCTCCTTGAGTGGCATGGATGCTCCCTCCTGGAGTGGCACCTGTGCTCCCTGCTGGTGTGGCACCGTTGCTCCCTCCTGGAGAAGCACCGGTGCTACCTCCTGGAGGAGCACCTCCTGCCACAGGACTGCCTTTGCTTCAACAGCAAAGGCAGCAAATAGTAGCCCAGCTGAGGACTGTGAATAGATAGATTGTATGTCTTTACTATGATGTACTTAATATTATCTTTATATTCCGTAATAGTATGCCAATCTACCTAGGAGAACTGGCAAGGGCAGGGGCCTCAGGCCGAGGCCCAGAGGGGCCGTACTAAAGAACTATAACTTTTATTAACTATGTACCTCATTATAATAATAGATGCTAAAAAAATTTAACTGTCAATTAAAAATACATCAGCGTTAAGCCAGGATGAAAATACTTTAGTAATGCCAAGTGTTTGACAAGACATAAATGCTTATTCCATTTAGTTTCTTTCAATACTTCTAGGAAAAAATTCACACTATCGTAATGCATAATTTTTAAAAATTAAACCTTACCTAATAATCATTATTATGGACATTCTGATTATGTATATGAACATGCACAGTGCCAATATACATAATCTACAAAAATAAATATGACATTTGTAAATCCAGCATTAAATTTTTAATACTCACTATAAATCCAAGGCTATAATGTTACAACTAATGTTAATGTTATATTGCACATATCCATCAAATTGTTGCTGAAAAAAATCCTTTTAAGCTGTCCTTACCTGTAAAGCATATAATAACATCAAAAGCAAGCAATGCAAACACACTTCCTATTAATAAGAATAGTACAAACAATAATCACACCAATCACAGCTTTTGGATTCCTTCTAACTCCATTATACATACTATAAATGAAAATATATGTGACCATAATTGACAAAAGGTACCTTATGGCGGGTAGTGAAATTTGTCTTTCTAGCCTAAGAAATCCAACTTCCTGAGCCCCATTCATCATAAAATTACTCCACAGGATGCAAAAAGTTACCATGAAACTTTTAGAAACAATGATTGTCTAGCAAAGCACTCACAGGTTGATATTTTCCATTATAACTATCAATTTTAAAATCCGCCATAAGGGCCCTTTTGTCAATTATGGTCACATATAATTGCATGCATGATAATAATCGAACACTACAAGTACAAGAATGCACCAATAATCCGCTACATGTACAATACAAAGTGATAAACATTTACATGTATATGCATAATATACCTTTTGTTTGTCATAAACATACATTACAAACCATTAACAAAATGAAGCAGCTCATATAAAGGAATGTTCCCTTCACGTTTTCTGTCTCATTCCAATTTGGACCTTACTCTATAACACAACATTGTACTCCCTGTGGAAAGTAAGTACCTGTATCAATATGATTGTGATATACTAACTAATAATGATAATGGTAGCATCTAAAATGTTTCTGATTCGATCATACATGTATGTACATGCATGTATTTTAGATGTTATATTGCTTACTAATGCTATCCTCAGTTATAATACTTTCATGACCTGCTTAATATAAAATAACACTGTACATAAACAATTTCCAATTTGCGAACAAAATATTTTTGTTAATGAGAACATGTAAATG
>NW_003546899.1:25411-27177 GCF_000090795.2 Amphimedon queenslandica
CACCAGATGATGATCTTTCTCCGCCACTTCCAGTAGCTGGAGGTCCTCCACTAGTTGCTGGTGGTCTTCCACCAGAGGCTGGAGGTCCTTCACCAGTTGATGGAGGTCCTACACCTCTAGCTGGAGGACAGCCACCAGTAGCTGGAGGTCCATCACCAGTGAATGGAGGTCCTCTGCCACTTCGCCCTGCAGCTCCAGCACTCCATCCAGCTGGAGCAGGAGGTCCTCTTGATGTTGCCGCTCTGCAAAAGCAGAGGCAGCTCACCATACGGCAGTTACGCCAAATCAATCGAGAAATTGTAAGATTATTTTAGTTATGATCTGCAGTTTATATAGATACCAATTAACCACCTTTCTATTCCATTTTCCTGTAGTACATCAATCTTCCGAGAGCCAGACCAAGAGGCAAAGGCAGAGGCAGGAGGAACAGCAACAATAGTTTTAATACCACAACAAAGAACTATAACTTTTATTAAATTATTATATAATATGTACATGTAAAAAGTTAACTTTTCTTAAATTTAAAACTAATAATTAAAGTCAAATATTTTTAAGCGTAAAGCCAAAACATAAATTATAATAGCAATGCTTAAAATTAGTGTTTGTTCAACAACGCAAAACAATTCAATACTTGAGCTTCAATCTTCCTACAATACAAATACATGTGACATACATTACTTAATTATATTAACAAGTAAAAAAAATACATACCATGGCCATAGTTAATCAGATAATCAATATTAATAATCAAAAAGAATTATAGCTTTGGATCATGATCTATAACACAATAATAAAAAACTATGGAAACTCACAATATTCTATCTTACTATGTATTCAATTGCCAAGACTATGACAATATAAAACCTGTGCAGCTGGAAACTGGCGCCTTCTCCAGTGTGAAAGCACCACTGATCAAAGAGCTACAACAAAACATAATGTTACAATGATGATTATTTATTAGAAATTAATACATACATTACAAACCACTAATAAGATACATCTGCTCACAAAGAGGAATAACCCTTTACCTTTTAAATCTCTTTCCAAGTTTGACCTTATTCTTTAACACCACATTGCAGTCCTTGTGTAAAATATGTACCTGTGTAGATTATGAATGTGAAATTATTCATGTACTAACAAATTAACAGTAGCATACAAGCATTTATTAACAATTAATATACATATATGACATGTATAGCTCCACAATGCATATTAAACTATGATTGAATCATACAAGTATATGTACATACACTGTACATGTAATTTAGACATACAATGTTCAATTTGCTGACTCATGCCATCCTGAATTAAGTTTCTTTTACGAGACCTGCATTGTGGAAATACACATTAATAGACCACATGAATACATTCCAATGTGCCAACAATTATTATTGCATTGTTAATGAGAACATCCATGCACACAAAAAAAGATGCATTGGCAAGCATTCATTTATATTTAGTAAAGAAAGTACTTACTGTGGCCAAAATTAATGATATAATCATGAAACGAATATACAGTATGTCACCTAGAATCATAACCTACAAGTGTAACAAAATACATAAGACACCTCATAATACTCTCCATCTTACTACATATTCCATTGCTAAGACTACAGTAATATAAAACCTATGCACATGTAAACTGGCACCTCCTACAGCATGATACAACTACTAATCAAGGAGCTGCAACAAAACATTAAATAACATTTAATAAATTTAGTTACAACAATCTAAATACAAAATTGCCTTTCATTATATTGCACATT
>NW_003546899.1:31627-33542 GCF_000090795.2 Amphimedon queenslandica
TGAGATAATATATTTTATTGCATTATTTCAAGCTATTTTTAACATCATTGATGCATATACTATCTCGTACTGGTCTAGGAAAATCAAATCGGTATCTAGATACATAGGTCTTGCCGACTTTAATATTTCGTTTGCAGTATTTGCTGCACTTGTGCATTTGGTATTTTGTTACCAAAAAATTTAAATCCGGTGACATATTACTATCTGGTATATGACAGGTAATTCTATCTTGTATGAAAGAACAGACTTCTTCTGGATGATCGTTACCAACAACAGCAGCATTTTCAATCCATAGGAGGATGTGATAATGAGGCTCTCCACGCATTTGATATTCTTTTTTAATATAATATTGCTCTACTTTGCCTAGAACACCACTCTGGAGATTGACTATGTTAAAGAAGTCCTTAAATTTGTATAAAAATTGTCGCGATACTGAAACAGGGTCCTCAGTACATAATCTAGAAATACTATATAATTGTGGTGCATTATTCACTTTTCTTAAATATTGTGCTATATCAGCTCAATTGTATTCAGCACAACTTAATGCTAGGAAAAGTGTTGGTGAGCCATACTCAGCAATCATTGCTTTGACTTCACCTTTCACACGGAACCAATATTGATTTGTGCCCAGTATTGGAGCCAACATGGTACTTAAATTGCCCTCAAATTTTTCATCTAAAACATCAATTTTTTCCAATATTTCAGCAACAGTTTGACCAACGTTGCCTCTTATTAAATTATTTATGCCAGTTTTTATGGCCTTATTAATTTTTAATCCGTAATAGTGCAAACAATATGAATGATTTCTACGAAATCGAGAATCTTTGTTTAAAAGTCTAGATTTTATGTATTCACTAAATGATAAAGTCTGTGCTGGATAGCTTTGTCTGGGATGCTCTCCATATTGTCCAGTTGGAAATAAAGTAGGAAAGCATAACAAATCAAGATGCCCTTGCCTATTGTCTATAGGCGCTTCTTTTACATTCATTAATTTATATTGACTGATATCAGAACCCGTTGCAATTTTACTATCAAGATTTCTAATGGTATATGCCGAAAGGCCTTCTAAATCTTGATCATTTGCTTTTTCAAGCATTTTACAAGTAGTATTGCTAACTACTTGTATAACATTTTTAGATGATTCGTCGATGGAATCATCGTCTACATTTCTATAAAGCCAATTTATTTCTTTTAATTTTCTTAGTGCTGCTTTTATTTCATTCACATCAACTAGGCTACGCCAGACATCATTTGATTTGGTAGGCTGTCCATTAAATATAAAGTTCTGGATTAGGCAAATGATTAGAATATATACCAACCTCATTTAAAGTTTCCATGGTTTTTTCTAATGGAAGGGGTAAATAAAACATTGCACCTTTCAGAGCCTTCAAAGAATTATATGTAGGCACTTTTAAGGTGTGTGTGCCTAGCCCAACAATTGTCTGAAAACACTTGGCCCTCTGTATTAACTGGCAACTTAAACGATCCAAATTTTCCAATTCTTTAGATAGTGGCTCACACTTTAACCCATTGAGCACACAACGTGCTGGAACCTCATTTTTCCTAATAATAGGTTTACAATGATTACAAATATAGATAACTTTATTTAATGCCGTAGGATCATTCTCTCTAATGTAATCTAATAGGATATTCCAAACATTGCTATCTAAATTTTTAGCATCAGTGACAGACTTTTTTCTTAAAAGCCTCTCACAGCTGCAACATACATTAACAGCCTGATGAGACAAAGCTTTCTTAAATTCATCAATAGCATCTGAATACTGAAAATAAAGTAGAGTATCTAAGTTTGGTATTCTAAATGGGTCATCTTCGCCATCATTTATAGCGTAATACACATTATCGTCTCATCGGCTTCATTAATTTTTAAATCTATCAATTGTGCTATATCGCCATC
>NW_003546899.1:34817-36068 GCF_000090795.2 Amphimedon queenslandica
CTATAATTACATTCATAATAATCTTTATTTAGATGCCTTTTATCTTCCTTGATCAGTGCCACCTTTAACTTATCCATTTCATTATCAGAAAATTTATATCTCAGAAATTTATCTTTTGTAGCACATAATATTGCGTCTCTGTTCATGTAATACCGTTTTAAGGAGTTTTGTTTTTGAAGGCCCGAATTTTTATGATAGCGTTCCTTGATTTACTTTTTTGGGGGTTCGGATTGTTTTGATAATGATTCCTAGATGCTTCATTCTTTGGTTGTGGATTCTTATGACACTGATCTCTAGACGCTTCTTTCCTTGGTTGTGGATTCTTATGATACTGATCTCTAGAGGCTTCTTTTTTTGGTTGTTGATTCTTATGATACTGATCTCTAGAGGCTTCTTTTTTTTGGTTGTGGATTTTTTTGATAATGATTTCTAGAGGCTTCTTTTTTTGGTCAGGATTACTCCTATAATTTGTTTTAGAATAGCAAGTTGATTTTAAAATTTTGCAGTCCTTGTTTTCACTATACCAATTTTTACATTTTTGCAAAATGTAACCTGGGTTGAATGCATGAAATTTTTTTTAATACCCAAGCTTATATTTTTTACTTATCTTATAGGCAACTCTGGCTTTGCTTTTGACCCTCTTACAATGCCTTATGTAGCATAGGACCTGTTTTTAGATATAAAAGTTTCCATTTCCTTTCTATTATCATATATTTTGGAGAACTTTTTTTGGATTTAGCCCTGTTTAGTCACTTTTCCTTTTCCTTCTTCCTTTTTTTACAACTAACAGCACCACAACTACACATAACATTAACACAACAAATAAATACCATAATACCAAGTACATATATGCAGGAGGTACAAGTAAACTACTGCTTATCATTTTAAAAATAACTGTATAGACTTATCTCAATATATCCAATATCAGAAGTATAATGAAATACACTGAACTCTAGTGATCTGGCTTAGGTACAGGTGTCCAAAATTATCAAAACTGAGCAGCTGTAAATTATCTTGCGCTCTGAAGGCTCTGTAAGCTTATATTTCGCTCTATGATAAAAGAAGCCTAATTTGTTAGTTATTTCAAAATTATTTACCTATTAGCTCTTAAAAGAACTGTTAATCACTTAGTCTGCGCACTGCTGAACAAACAAGTATGCAGAGAAAGAAGAATAGAGCGAATTCACCCAGTGCAGTCAGTCAGTCACTATAGCAACTCTGAGCATGCGCATTAAGTTTCAAAATGGCGAC
>NW_003546899.1:37043-38636 GCF_000090795.2 Amphimedon queenslandica
TTGCTGAAAAATTAAATATTGCGAGGCCCCTAATATTATGGGAAAACATAGTTCCGTGCAGCGGGAAAAAGTGAGCGTAGTCAAAATAGCGGCGCACTTCGCACGCCATTTTATTCTCATCCTTCCCAACCAGCTTCCACAATCCTGGAACTGCCTATGGTTAGATCTTTTCGTACTGAGCAATACTGGGTGGATATGCACCAATGGTTTTCACACACTCACAAATTCACATTGCACTAGTAGGAAATAATACAAGTTACATTAAACAACCAATGTTTTTAAGATGATGGACTTCCCATTCACCATACCCACTTCCATCAAAAATCAATGCTTAAGAAAAAATAATCGACTTAACTGCTTGGAAATGATTAGTACCAACATGCTTCAAATACAAAGTAGGTGTATTAGTATCACAAGGAATGCCATATAACTCCTGGGTACCATATCTAGCCCAGCCAACAAAAGTAGGAGTAAGTGAATATGAATATATGGTTGTACCTAATATTGCAGATAATGTAATAATCACTGTCTCAGTAGCCCACACATAATTTCTATACATTTTGGACTTATTTATGTAATCATATATGCTCAATATCTGGTTGCACTTAACGTACTTTTAAACAATTCTTCTTTCATTTTTGGCATATTACTAACAATTGTTTTATGTAATTCGTATTGCTGAGAAATTGACACTGTAATGAGATATGAAAGGGCATAAAATAAACGGTTCCCATCACCAGGCACATCAAGAGTACTATTAGAAACTCTTTCATCTGACAATGGTGTTGTTCGACTACCAGGTAAGATTCTAGCAGCTGTGAAAAATTTGAGATTTAAAATCTCACACCACCGTCTTTGAAATTTTTCATTACAAGGGTAATGAAATAATGCCATTGTGTCCTTCTCATAATATCTGGGTTGGGAGGCTCTTCATAAGTAAAGATGGACCATTATTTTTCTTGGATTGTCCTTAATATAATGCTTGAGAGTTATACATACGATCAGACTACTACTACAATGGTCATTTTTTAAAACACACTTGGTTTTATCATCTTTTGGTTTACATTTAATGTTTGAGAGTTTTAACAATACAATCAGACTATCATCATCTTTGACATTAAATTAGGTTTTTAGGTCTTTTAAATTAAACGAAACAATTAATTTTTATCTTTTTTTAAGCAAGGCAATACCAAAGCAGTATTGTCAGTACTACTGTCTATATCAACTTTTCTTTTTTGGGGCAAGGCTTATTTAAAGCATTATCGTCACATATTTTACTCTTTTTGGGGCGATTAGACTTTTGTAAATCAGTACTCTTACGTTTTTTGCTACAACGGTACTGTTACTAGTACCTTGTACATGACTTACAGACACCTTGGCATTCTTACTGCAAGGTTCACCATCATCATTTACAAATCTTTCTCTTTCCTATACTTTTCGTGATTTGAGGTAAGTCCTTCCTAAATTTACTTCTGAGGCAGTTAATTTCGTTAATGCATGGATTATTAACTCTAACAGAGACAGGATCAAATGATAATAAATGTTATCCATTTAATGTACGTACACGAAACAATCCAACATATGCCATACCAT
>NW_003546899.1:39058-40370 GCF_000090795.2 Amphimedon queenslandica
CTTTCTTCAACAACATCAACACATGCTAATTCTGTTTTCTCAGTTTCTAGACTTTCAAACATTAATTCATTGATTTTTTGGCAGGCTTCTACCTTAAAAAATAAGCAAATTGGATGATTGGTTCCTTCACTTTCCAATTCTTTATATTTTTCTTGTATTGAAACCTTGAATACGTGACTCTTAAGCGTATCAATAGTTTCATCAGTTAGACAGCCATGCCTAACAGAATCAAGCATCTTGAAGAAAGTTTCGTCTCCTTTTTGTTGCTCATTGATTGTTAGTTCGTTATATTCTACTGCTTCTTTCCATATGTTAACTGCATTTGTTGCTCCAAGTCTAGTTTTTACTAGTTTGTTGCTTTTTTTTAAATACTGGCCTGCCATTTACTGGTGGCAATTGCAAGAGGTCACCTACAAATAAAATATTATTGGATCCAAACCATTCATTAGCTCCAAATATATCTTCGAAGCACATGATTGGTTACCATAGATACCTCATCAATTTTTATAATTTTTAAATTTTTAAGTGTCATTTTTATCCTTTTCTGATCTTCTTTGTTCAAAGCCCAATATCCAGCTGACTTTCCCTCATGCTCTATTGGTAGCTCAAATAATCTATGTAGTCCACCTACATTAAATGCGGCTATACCTGTTGGTGCTAATATAGCACACATAATTTAACCACTTTTTGGATGCCATATGTCATCAACTAGGCATTTTATTGGCTCTATTAAAAACAATTTACCAGTTCCACCTACACCACTAATAAACATCCTTAGCTGGTTGTTATTATCTAATCTAAGTAGTCTTGATGACTCATTCTCTAATAAGTCTTCATGTTCTTTTTGACTTATAAGATGACTCTTCACTTTATCAAAAATTCTTTTTTGATCTACATTAAACATTGCCTCTTATTGCTCTAATGTTAAATTAGGTACATTTATGTGCATGTCAGCAATGTCAGCTACTGCTTCCATTATTTCACCCAGGAGTCCTGGAAGGCTGAGTAGCAGAGTGAACTTATGGTGTAGCCACCTCCACTATCTTGTCAGCAAGCTGTGCTAGTTTCTCCAGATCCATGGTATCTGAGGAAGCAAGGACCATCCTGACATTCGATGGTAGTCTTTGGAGAAACAGCTCACGAAGGAAGGAGGCATCTGTCGAGCTTGCTTTATCCCCCAGAAGTTGCTGCATATGTCGCAGGAGTTGGCTTGGTTTACGGTCACCAAGCTCCTCTGCACTGTGCAGTTGCTGGAGTCGACGTTGCTCAGAAGCTGCAGTACGTTCAACCAAAGCACTCTTCAGAGCTGAGT
>NW_003546899.1:40553-42815 GCF_000090795.2 Amphimedon queenslandica
GGTTTGTCCGGGTCACCAATGTAGCTTAACTAATAACTACTTGAGTGTAAAGAGTATCATAAATTGTAAAATTGAGAAGAGAGATAGAGTGAGAACCAAAATTGATAAGATACAGGAGTGATGTGTGTGGAGTCTTTTTATAATATGTGATCATGTGACGCATATAGACATAAACCATAATTGTATGAAAAGATAGTGAAGATGTGAGTAGATATGGAATTGAATAGAGATAAATTTAAGTCTAGAATAAGTAATTGTGTGAATGCGTGAATATATTAATTACATGTACCAATACAGTTATTGATTATAATTGCTACAAGCTTATGAAACAAAGTAATTAAAATTACCCTCATATGCATGCACTGAATAGTGTTACAGCTTACCCATTATACACTCTTGATTATAGTAATCATTGCTCTTTAATCTGATTTACTATTACAATTGACTGCTATGCACCTCACTCTTTTGCCATTTTTCTTTCTCTATTTTGTTAGTGTCTCTGTCACTCTCGAGTTTAGAATTTATGCTTACTGGCAGTATCATTCAAGTAAGGTCAATTATATATTTTCTCAATTTATGCTTCTCTATATGGTTATAGTCTATAATTCAAGTATCAAGCTATGTAGTATCACGAGCACAAGACTGTACATGCATGACAAAACGTTGTATTGTTCATGTCAAGTTATTTTTTGATTTTATTTTTCCAAAAATTGTTTTATAATATAATAATTTGCTACTAGACTATGCAGCAAAGGCATGCATATGAAGCTGTCCATGATGCAAGGTCCTTTCAATTGATCTAGGCATGAGAGATTTAGCAATGAAGTTGCATAATGATACATAATTTTTTGAGTATGTTAGCAGTGCAATTCTGATTATTGTGTGGTATCAGCAGGTAGGTATGCACAATTACTTGCTATGAAAAATATAAGTAGTCAATTTGATATAACAACTTCAGAGATAATCAGTTAAACCTACTTTCGGTATACTTAATGAGGGGTTGTGGCTTAAGGTTTTAGCTGAAAATTCCAAGGTTTTACATTACAAGTCCCAAAAGGTGCAGTGATGTGCTTAGTACAAACATTAGCTAGTGCTACAGCAAGCTTAAAAGTTGAATGCAATAGTCAATACAATTTGTCTCAAAAAGTAGCTGATTTGCTTTTTAAGCCCAGTAAATCCATTAATAGTTACATTCTTCTGAAAGAAACTAAGTTTTTAGTGAAAATAATCAATAATGACAATTGGTTGCAACAACCTTTCAACCCTGCTGTAGCACTAGCAAATTATTCTATTAAGCACGTCATTTCACTTTCTGGTACTTGTGATGTGAAACCTTAGAGCTTTTAATTAAAAACCATTTGCCTCACCTCCTCATTAAGTATGCAGAAAGTATGTTTAGCTGATTATCTCTGTAGTGCTTCATTTAACTTAGTACTTTTATTTTTTTATAACAACTAATTGTGCATGGCTATACCTACTGATGTCAAACAGCAATCAGGATTGTACTGCAAATTTACTTGAAAAATTATTTAACATTATGCAACCTCTGTATTAGGCCCCATCCCTTGATCTAATGAAAGGATATTGGTGAGACACCTATTAAACACTTTTCTAGCATATAAATGGCTGGTCTCAGCTCATAAAACGCCACATTGATTGATACAACTGCATGAATATTGTATAAAAGCATAATGAAAAATGAAAGCCAAATATTAATGGATTGTTATGCATGCACAATGTCATGCTGATCTTTATATCTTTAATTGGACTTCACTGAAAGAAACATAGAAAGACATGATATAATTAAAACTTACTTGAATGCAAGACTTTTCAAATCCTGAGTTTGACGTTGGTGGTGCATTGAGAGGTATAAAAAAATAAATAGAGAAAACAAGAAGGGCAAGGAGAAGGAGGTACATAGAAGCTATTAAATTGCACGCAATGGTAATTTAAACTAAGTACAGTAAAGGTAAAAATGTAATAGTAGTAGTAACGGAACCTTATTTAGACAAATTGACAAATTTGTTGACAAATATATTAGGATTAATAATCTACAACTAATTGGTAGATATTTTTTTGAACAAAAACAGATGTTTCCACGTTTTGCCAAGGATTAGTAGGCATGTCCATAGGCAGAGTAGGAAAGGTCAGGCAAGGAGAAGATAGTGGGCATGATAAGCGGGCCGAAATTTCAACAGCGCCCCCTTTTGCCGCCTGAAATATAGAGATTTTGCCCTATCTAACATGCATCATGCATGCCTA
>NW_003546899.1:43870-46648 GCF_000090795.2 Amphimedon queenslandica
CACTGACAGATCAGCATAGTTATTAATTGTACTATTCCTTCTCTTCTCCTTAAGTGTTTCATCTCTCCATGTAAATAGCAATGGATAATTTCTCTGGTGATACTTGTTTTGAATCAGGTGTTTCTGTGAACTTGGTAAATAATGTTATCAACATATGCTTGCACTTCTTTCTGCAGCTCATTAGATCCTGTTTCTTGGAGGCGCGGTCTGGAAAGAAAATCAGCTGTGTTGAGACCTTTACCTGGAACATGAATGACATTGTACTGATACCTTATCATCCTTAGTCTGAATCTTTGAACTCGAATTGAAAAATCTTTGTTAATAACAGAGGAATGAGGAGTTTATGATGAAACTCCAAAGTGAATTTGGACCCAAATAATACTGGTTGAGGCGTTCACATGCCCATGTGAGAGCAAGTGCTTCCTTCTCTATCTGAGCATATCATGATTAGTCTGTGTCATCGAACGTGATACGAAAGTGACTGGTTTCTAAGTACAATCTGTCTGTTTCTGCCTGAAGCTAGCATTAAGTCGATGCATCAGAAGATACTTTTGTCTCTCTCTGGCTCCAATAATGCCAAAGTGCCAGCTAAATTTAGATCATTCTTCAAGTTGAGAAAGCTCTGTCTTGCTCAGAGAGTTTGGTCCGTCAAGACATATTCTCTATTACTTTCACCATCTCTAAATCTTGGGATATACCATTTCCATCCACTTTTTGACCTAAATAATGGATAACATCATTATAAAATATGCACTAATGATATATCAGAAGGCTCAGTCTCACATATCAATGGTGCTTGGCCTAGTTTTCTAAAATTTCAGTTAGTTTGTACTTAGAAATAAAAAGGTTACTGTAGCTCGCTCCATCTATAGGTGGGGCTCTACTTCCTTACATAAACCCTGACCCAGTGTGACCACTTTGGCCTTGTTTCTAACACCCCAAGAAGTTCTACCGCGTACGCAAAAAGAAAAAAGAGGGCAATTAGAGATTCACTATCTGATGATCCGATCATCATTCAAACTGACATCCAGAGCGATATCGGTGCAGCTATTTTTTACCTACTGGCAAGGATGAACAAATTCCTCAGTGCATCTCAAAGAGAGTCGACTATTTTATGAGAGGTACAGAACCCCCTCAAGCTAAGTGAAGGGCAACCGAGGCGCTACACTGGGAGAAATAAGACCCATGGCCCTCCCTGCTGGGCTGATACAGTGGCCTCTCAAATGATGACAATTGCAAAGACCCACCAGAGGCGGACCAACCTTGCATCAATACTCTGTTCTCAGAGGACGAAAAGGGAATTGTAGCATCTTCATTTAAGAAGATCTTGTCTACCAAATACAGGAGGAAACAGTTCCCCTGCCCAAAGCTCCAGGAGATGAGATGTACAAAACTGGATCCCATATACAAATTGGCATTAATCCACAAGGAACCTAAATGAAATGACAGCCAGTTGGCACGGATATAGGTGTTAATCCACGATACTGTCGCCACTCTTGTACAACTCCGTTACACCTTCAGTAATGAGACAGACCAATCAGTATTCCTATTGTGTGACAATGTTAAGCAACTAGTCACGGAAGCCATTCAGCTCCAGGGGAACACCTCTGAAACATGTCCTGTAACAGGACAATAATGATCCTAAAGTCTTTTAACAAGACAAAGCAGATCTGGTGATGGTACACCTATGTGGCGGCTCCACTTAACCTCTTTGGCTCAGCATTTGAGTTGAAGATCAAGGAAAGAGTGCTCTCTATAACAATCCTGTCGCATTGAAGTGCAATTACCAACTCCAGCACAGAAATTTTTTTCAGAAAGGCAGCACCACTGCTCCCAAAAAGGTGGGGCCATTTATACAGAGGGATTCCGGCATGGCCCATTAAAAAACAAATGCCTCAGGCCAGAAATGAAAAATAAATTATGACATTGATTCAAAAGGGTGTAGTTCCACTTGAAGTGGACCAATTATTTGTAGCCAGGGTGGGTAACTCTGTTCAAGGTCCAAAATATTATAGGATTAGTTGATCTAGGACACAATAAGGGCATAGGAAATAGAGTTATTGTCAAGCCTCTGTCAAGCAGTACAGTTCACAGGGGCCATACTTTCCAACTCTCAAATAGTCTCGGTGATAGAGGAGATAACAAAGTTTTTATCAAAGGGAGCAATGACAGAAGCCTGCCAAGAGAACCCAGGCTGTCATTCCAGCCTGTTGCTAGTCCCCAAAAAGGATGGGGGGCATGAGGCCATTCATCAATCAGAAGAGCCTAAACAAATATATCCCTCCTAACACTTCAAGATGGAGGCCTTTGTGCATTGAAAATGTCATGAAAAGGACATTGAATGCCAAGGTGGATCTAATGGATGCAACCCCATCCAACAGCAGGACAGACCATTTCTGCGGGTCTCAATGACAAGCCAAGACTACCAGTTTTCTTGTCTGCTATTTGGCCTGTCCTGTACTCTCTGGGATTTTACCAAGACTCAAGCCAGTTCTAACTCTGCTCAGAGAACTACAAGTGAGGTTAGTCGCATACATAGACAATATTTTCTTCCTGGCAGAGAAAAAAGAAATGGCCCTGTGCCACACAGATGCTCTTACATACGTGTTACAGAACCTGGGATATAATAGACACGCGGAAGAAACAGTAACACAGCCAGCCCAGGAGATAAAATTGCTGAGAGTGATGGTTAACTCCAGCACCTTCCAGGACAGACAATATGGAAATCAAAGGAGGCAGCCATGATAATCAGAGATTATCAGCCGTCTCAAACTCCAC
>NW_003546899.1:46658-48609 GCF_000090795.2 Amphimedon queenslandica
CTAGCAGTAACACTGGAAGTGAAAACTTTCCTAAAGAATCAGGAAAACAAGAGAGTACTACTGCTACTGGACAATATCACAGCAGTGTGATTAACTTGGGTGGGACAGTCTCCGCCCATGCCATAGAATTGGCTAGAGATGTATGGATGTGGTATCTGCAAAGGGACATACTGCTGATAGCACAGCAATTAGAAGGGAAAGAGAATGTGAATTTAAAACTGACAGAGTCAAGAGGGATGAAAGATCGCTCCAACTGGATTCTCAACTCTCAAATTTTCCACCATATTTAAGAGCATTTGCCCTAAAGCTGGAGACCAGATGTACTAGTGAAGAAAACAGATTCCTTCCTACAGAATTGGAGTCTTTCAAAAGGATATGCCAACCATCAGTGGAACCTCATTGGGAGGAAAGTAGTGAAAGAGATTCTCCTTGAAAACTTCTAGGTCTGCTATTGCATCTATGCATACCCCCATTATGGGGATCTCAATTGCTCAGCAACCATAAGTAAGCAGACTATTAAAAAAAGAGTTTCAATCACACCCTCCCATACTATGATACCAGGGTACATGGGATGAGTGCTGTACTACACTATATTATTTGAGAACCAGCTGGATGGGAGTATGACTTTAAAACAACAGTCTTTATGCATAGTCACGCCACTGGCACTGACACACCCATCTCGTTGAGTGGACACTTTATCTCTTTACATTGAGAGGACCATGAAATTGAGAGGGAAAAATGACTAACTGTTTACTTCATTTATCACCCCACATCACCCAGTGACATAATCCACAGTTGCTAGGTGGCTGAAGTTAGTCATGAAATCAGCTTGAATAGATACCAGTGTATTCAGAGCTCACTCCGTTAGGAGTGGTACTACATCAGTAGCTGCTATGCAAGGAGTCACAACAGAAGAAATCCTTAATGCATGGGACTAAATCACAGAATCCACTTTTCAGTCATTCTATTATCAGCCTGCGAGACACAGCCATTGCAAGATCAGTCCTTGATACTACAAACAACACCAGTTATACATAAAACTGAGCCTTCTGAAGAATTACTACAGAATGGCTAAGGCCATGAATCAGCTGATTGCTATTCTACATTGTCTGAGGAAGATAAAGTTGAGCATATCAACGGTCTTCCCACCTACCCATAATAATATTGTTATCTTTGATATACAGGACTTCAATTTGACTGCTTGGTTTGCTGTTAAAGTCGTTTTCAAAGGGCCAACGTGGTCACAGTGTGTTAAGGCTTATATGTGACATGTTCTGAGAAAATCGACATTAAGTCCAATGTAATGAAAATGAGACAAGGCGAATAATGTGACAAAATAATTTTTGTGGCCAATTTTTTATTTCATATCTGTTATATAAGTCAATACCTACCTACTAATACCAAGATCTCCCCAAAACTCCAAGTATTACTGGAGTTAGAAGGCATTCTTGGCGAAAGGTGTCCTCCATTTATGGAACAGAGTCAGTAATTTCGTTGGCAGATGTTGTATGACGCATCAATGAGATTACGTAGGTAACCATGGCAATGCTAATTTACAAATTCTATAGTTTTGATAGTGCTTTTGAGGATGTCTGCTGAGGAAATAGCAAAGCTTCTTAACACAAGGAATACAGAGGATTCTACTCTTCTCACTCTGCTAGGAGAATACTTCTACTCCCCTACGAAGAGCCAAGGTAAGCTATACTATAATTATTAGTAATGAATATTGTTTTACTTGTTTATACAAAGACATTAACAACTGATAAAAAATTAATAAAGTAACTATTATTATGCCATATGATATTCGGACTGTGCCAGCGATGATGGTGAAGATGAATGTAATGGGCTCTTGTTAACAACCCCGAAGCAGCTGCACTTCACATCACTGCAGAAGCTTTCACAGCACCTGGAGCAGCAGGAAGAGGAGTATGATGATGAAGAACCACTCATC
>NW_003546900.1:0-5280 GCF_000090795.2 Amphimedon queenslandica
TTGAAGGGGGGCTTAGCCCCTCCAACTTTTAAGTGATATACACGTATTACTATTATCAACACTATAGACTTTAGTTTAGGTAATCCTTAAACATGTGTATGTGTGCATATTGTGTGATGATTCGTTTTATAAACATTTAATACACTATCTTAACTTCTAAGAACACGCACTCTTATTATTATTTTCAGAAATACACAAGGTTCTACTTTTTTATTTACCAACTCTGTTAACATCAGCTTCAGCTAAGCATAGATTTTTGACATTAAGGACATTAAAAAACTACTTGCACTCCACAATGTCACAAGAGCATCTTAATCATGTAGTTATTTTGCATACACACAAAGACAGATGATTTACACATTGAGGACATTGCAAAGGAACTTGTTACATTTAATGAGCTTAGATGCCAATATTTTGGACAATATTAATTCTGTACATGCCATGTATTAATGATCCATTGTTAAATCATGCTCCTATGATTGTATATAAATAATACCTTAGCCCCCCCAACTTTTAGTTTGTTCCTACCCCTATGATTGTAAGTAATCAAAGGTAGAACATCTTTAAGATCAGTAGTTATCTTTGTTTCAGGCAGAAATATATTGTGCCTACCATATGCATTTATTGTACAGCTGAGATTTTGCTTAATTATGATGGAGAATGATACAATAGGAATTGTCTCATCTTCTTCAATGCAGCAAGGAACGATCGAGCCTGATGTTGTATCTTCCATTTTATAGAGCCCATCTGGTAGTAGGGTGCTGTTTAGCTTATTTTTCTATTTTTAAAAAGTGAGTGGTTTGCAAGATGTAATGCTAAACTTGTCACGTAATTTATTAGCTTCTTTCTCCTAGAGAATAACTTCTTTCTCCCCATTGTTTTGCAGTCAGTTCTAAAAGTATGATGAAGTAAATGCATAATAAAAGTGAGACTAACTAATTTATTAAGTGCAAATAAGTGATATTTTTCAGTTATTAGAGCCGAACTAAGAGTGGAGCACCAGAATTCAAATCGCAAGTTGCTAGGGTTGGTCTGCTCTAGCTCGACACACTGGATGTTATGTAAAAATACCGTTATTTTTTATTTAAAGAGACAATAATTAATTATTACTGAAAATAATTTCCTTGAAGACATGAAATGAGAGAGCTCTTGGAAGTTCTGATTTTTTTCCCTTTTGCAGCCTTTATTCTTACTAAAAGTATTTTGATCAATATTTGTGATGATAATTATTAAATTGTCTTACTCTTTTGGAATGTAATAGAATAGCAAAGCCTTTAGAGAAGTCTGGATGACGAGTCCTAATACTATGTATCATCGACCATTTCTCAAATAGAAAATTTATGTTAATTTACTTATGCAGTAACATTAAAATATCATGATAGCTTATTGCCTTCAACATGTACATGAAGTGTTTATATCTAAACTTTTAGAGCTGCAGTGTCTACTCTGATTGAGTTAAGGGTACAAAACAAAACTAGTTTATTGAACAGATTTTAGCTCATAATTTCTCCAGATTACAGTGTTTTTCTTTTAAAACTCAATATTGCTCTCCAGATTTGACATTGTTCATTTGTTCTTAAATCTTACAGTCAAATTTATCAAGAACCTTTTGTGTAAGAGGTACAAAACTGATATCCTGTGGACAATAACTTCAAGCAGAAGAATTCACGGCACAATTAAACACCCTTGTTTAGTTGCAATGGACAAAAACTACACATCAATGAATAGAGTAGATCTTGAACTTTACAGGTAGTTTATATATACAACTCGCTCTGGCACTCATCTTGATTTACGAACACCAAAAGACTTTTCCTCAATTTTGCTCATTTGTGGGTACAACTTGCATACATTGCTAGGATATGCATTATAATTCCAGTGGTTTCCAATCCCTTTATACTCAACTATCTATGACTAATTATACAATGTAGACACCTCCCAACTGCAACCCAAATTTTTTCAAGATATTGGCAATAAGCTACTGTTAATCATAAGTAGCTTGTAGTTTATAGAACTTCAGTATCCCGGAATGCAAGATAGTTTACTGCATACTACAATGGACATCATCTACAAATATGAATAATTCTACTCACCTCATCAGTTTCATGACTGCAAATAGGGAACAAAATTGTACATATATGCAATATGTATAGGTGAAAATGAATAAACCCTCGAGTGTTCAGCATGTCACGGCATGATCACTCATTGATTACAGCCATGTTGCCAGTCATCCACGAGGAAGGTCTGTAAACTATCCGCGTTTTCCATTAAACTAGGACTATCGGGAATAACTATTTTATCTCCTGGAACTATTTTTACAAGTGGGAGGAGATGAGAAACAATGAATTTCATCACAGTGGCCTAACTACCGCCCACCTGCTTTAGGTTGGGTCTGAAAAAAATGAGTATAATCGCAGTGGCCTATTAATAATACTTACACTCATTAATGTTTTCTTACAATAATAATTGTTATTTTTATATAAGATTCTACAAGCTTACTACTGTCTTTAAACTTTCTACAGAGTCACTAGTGTCTTGACAGAGTTGCTAGAACTAACACAGGGTTTACACAGCTAACACAAGGTCACTATAGGTAACACAGAGTTTCTTGAGGAAAACCAGGGTTGCTCGAGCAAACACCAAGACTAACCAAGAGTTGCTTAAGCTGAAACAGGGTCCTTAGAGCTGACTCTGAGGCTCTCAAGCTAACACAAAGTCGCTCAAGGTAACAAAGAGTTGCTGGGGCTAAACATGAGTCGCTCAAGGAAACAAAGAGTCGCTCAACTATTAAGGCTTTACAAAGTATTTATAGACATTACAATACAAGTAATACTTACCTTTTTTGTGCTTTTAGCTTGAGTAAAAGCAGTATCATTGACAAAAAGCCTTCACCAAGCAGAAGAAGGCCATTTTCCTTTCCCATGACAAGGAAGAATACAGATAGTTGTAATACAACCTTTAAAGCGCTTTTTCTCCACAAAATGAATTGTGCTGTTCCTACTACCACTACCTCTTTGAGGGGCTGTAACCAAGCAACCATATAAAGTGGATTGGGGTCTATCCTTTGCAAATAGGACGAGCAAAGCTAGCTTTACAACGTTGTACATTTATCTCAAAATTGAATTTTTGCGCCATAAGGGCCTTTTTGTGTATTATGGTAACATATGTAAGTTTATAAATCCACTTTAACTGATGCATGCATGCATTACTACTGACCTGTGTAGCCATTAATTTCATCATTTGTGACCATAATTGACAAAAGGTACCTTTTGTCGCATAGGAAAATTGGTCTTTATAGCCTTAAAATGCAACTTCCTGAGCTCCATTTATCATAAAATCACTCCAGAGGATACAAAAAGTTACTATGTAACTTTTAGAGACAGTAGTTGACTAACAGAGCACTCACAGGTTGATATTTTTCATTATAATGATGAATTTTAAAATCCGCCATAAGGTACCTTTTGTCAATGATGGTCACATTTCGTTTTGCATTTTTGCTGAAGTATATTTGTTGGTCTTCTTCTTTAACCAATCATATACTCTAGTGTCATCCTCTCAACGGAGCTTGAGTACCTGCATGTAGTTGGAATGACATTAATCTCCATCTCCTCAAAGAGGCTTGTTTGTCTAGCCAAGAATCACACATTAGATATTTTCAAAAGGCACTAGCGACAATCAAGTCTGTCTTCTGGTAGCTAAGATGACAAAGTTTCACCTACATCATTAGTAGTGGCAGGAAGTGTTACAGTTTTCCACACACTATCATTATGGCATTTGCTTGATTCATGGTTAGGAAATTTAAGTCACTCTTCTTTCCAATTAGTTTAGCAAGGGAAATAAAAAGGTGATTCACGGCAACTTACTGACAGTAGTTAATTGTTGCAGTAGGCTCTTACATAAACATAACGGCAGGCACTATCCGTATCTTCCTTATAATGCAGCAAAGGCTTTCATTAAAACCACTGAAGTACAAATGATCTTTCACAAGTTTGCTTTTTCCAAAACTATTTTTTTAGGAAATTTAAATGTGACTGGCTGATGAGGCTTATCACCAATTTTGGGTACTTGTAATCTCTATCTAGGAGCCATTTTTGTAGTTCAATTTTCGTATGTGTAGCTTCTAAACAACATTAATTACACAAATTAATTGTTAATGTTGCTTAAAGGAGAAGGTGCACTATAAAACTATTCACGCAATGTCATGAAATTGCTTCTGTCGATTACAGTATTAAAGGAGGTACCCTGGGCACAATATGGCGGCCACATTTAATAAAGTTTGGAAGAAACAAAAATGGATGCCGCACTGGCACTGTTCTTTGTTCTTATCATGGCTAAATTACCAGCAAAACGCATTACAAAAACATTAAAATTATCAAAGGCAAGAGAGTTATTCTACAAGCACACCTAGAAAGCTTAGCAAGGAGACAAATGGTATAATTGACTTAGAAGTTGTGTTTATAGCAAGTTACTTCTTAGATCTTTCTTAATGACTTGTTTTAAAAGGAAATAGTCTTCCCTTTAGTTGCAGCTGCATTCCTACATGTATACGTACACGTACATGCTTATATACCAAGGAAATACATGGTTCTGAGAAATGAATTTGCCGCCCCATTTTATGTGTAATTATTATATAGGCGAGAGCCTATATGTAGGATTGAGGTTGGTTTTTCAAGATGACTGCCGTTTTTATGATTTTCAAACACTCGTAACTCTTTTGTCTTATGTTTTACAGCCTTATAAATGGCTTAGATGAGCTCTCCTTCACTAAGCGATTCTCCTGGTATCTTTAAAGTGGACTGTAGTGTAGCAGGAGCTTTTTTGCCAAAATTCAAATTTCTGAAAAATTCTTCAGACTTTTTCTTCTTTCAACTTCTTCTATCGCCACGATAATCTTTTAAACCAGAGAACTGCTCAAGTTGGCTTTTACATCATTCTTTTGTGCTTGGGTCAAGGACCACAAAGGTGGATTCATAAAGAAGCGATGAGAGAACAAAATGGAAGTCAAAATCCAGCTGCAGACACCGTGTCGGTTTGTGGTTTGACGCCATTTTAATTTATGCGCACGTGATTAGCATGAATATGATTAACCTAACCACATAATCATAACTGAATGTAATTTATTAATTTAAGAAAAAAGAATGGAAACAAGTAAATAAAAACATTAAAAATGGAAAAGTAGTAGGATTAAATTGTAAAAAATTAAAGAAACAAGAGGGGACTTGCAAACTGGTGTGATATAAAAATCCTACACCACTGCATGAAATACATCACTTCATAGTTACC
>NW_003546900.1:5290-7677 GCF_000090795.2 Amphimedon queenslandica
TGTATGTGTAGCTTGTAAACAACGTTAATTACACAAATTAACTGTTAATGTAAAGGAGATGGTGCAGTATAAAACTATTCACGCAATGTCATGAAATCGCTTCTGTTGATTACAGTACTAAAGGAGGTACCCTGGGCACAATATGGTGGCCACATTTAATAAAGTTCGGAAGAAACAAAGATGAATGCTGCACTGGCACTATTCATTGTTCTTATCATGGTTAAATTACCAGCAAAACGCATTACAAAAACTTAAAAATTATCAAAGGCAAGAGAGTTACCCTACAAGCACACCTAGAAAGCTTAGCAAGGAGACAAATGGTATAATTGACTTGAAAGTTGTGTTTATAGCAAGTTACTTCTTAGATCTTCTTAATGACTTGTTTTAAAAGGAACTAGTCTTCCTTTTAGTTGCAGCTGCTATCCTACATGTATACGTACACGTACATGCTCATATACCAAGGAAATGCTTGGTTCTGAGAAATAAATTTGTCGCCCCATTTTGTGTAATTATTGAAGAAGAAAAAGTTGACAAATAGAAGTTGAGTACTTGGAAGTAATAATTTTGCAATATTATCAAAATATTGTATATTCTGAAAAATCTGTCAACAGCCTAACAAACACGGTCAATGAATTATGAATAGTTTTGACGATGGTGATAATAATTATAACAGTAATAATAAAGAACACCTGTCTGTAACTGATCATCCTTCGGTCAACCATACCACACTAACACTAACGTATCCGTCCCCATAGCAGTTTCTATATCTATGCACAAAATGGCAGCTCTTCGTCCTCATCACCCGTACCTTATTTATAAATAATCACTCATTAAAATAATTAACTACCTGAGGCATTGAGTATATCAGAATAACGACCAGTATGATGTGATAGCCTCTGAATGATCCTCTTTTAAACTATATTGGTCAGTGAGACTGCAGTTCCAGTGCCTATTAGTTGCAAAAGACAACTTAACAAAATTAAGCCTAACCAGAACTGGTCACTGTCTTCTTTCAGGGTAAAATGGAAGTCCATTTGGTACCAAAACCCCTTCCAGTGTTTTTCATTGACGAAGCAACACCATCCAGAGGCGACATTTTTACATCGGAATGAAACGGAAGCCACAATGCCAATTACCCGCTCTTTTATAGCGCACGTTCCCCTTTAAATGGAAATAAAAATTGGTGTTGTAAATGTGGTCAGGCTATAACCTCACCAGCCTCAGCAGTTTTGACAGCCTTGTGATATCTCATCATCTTCAGTTATCAGTGAATTTAAACGAGTCAAAAAGTAGTCGATTCCGTTTCTAATGAAATAGAAAACCAATTTCAGCCACTTTTAAGTATCTGTCCACAATCTTTTAGTATCAACTTTCTCAGTAAATGGCAATAAGCTGATTTAAATGGTGCAATAAACGCAACGCAAGGCCATACATTAAAACAGAATGTGCTGCAAGGCCACCATTAACGTAAGGTAAGAATAGGGATAATTTCTATTGTTACGTATCAATGGTGGCCATTGGTACATACAGCACCTCATTTCTGAATGTATGGGTTTATATTACATTAATAGTATAAGCCTGAACACTTGTGGATTTCATGTTGAAGCTTCCTATACAATATGAATCATAACAAAATTAATCAATATCTGTTATAATTATTTTTACTTTTTAAAGCACAAAACTTTTAACACCACTTCTGGTCACTGCAGGTTTATAATATATTTAAGCATTATTTTAATAGGTGCAATATGAGTTTTAAGCAATGAGGATTAGTATTGTAGAAGTTAGCTAATTCTACCAACAATTTATTATCATCAATTATCAAAATCGCCAATAATAACAAAAGAGAGTGATAAATGGAGAAGAACAACAAAGACAAAAAACACGAGAGAGAGAGAGAGAGAAAAATATTAATTTATATTATAGTTCTACTGCGCATGTGTGCATCAGTTATAATGTAATGACTATTATGTTTATACTTTATTAACAACATTAACAATGAACCAATATTCTTCACTACAAGTACTCCCCTTCCAGTGAATTACATGAACGTATTTAGAGGTTAAAGGAGCACGGACACGGAAGCGCGTCATCTTGATTTTTAGACCAAATAATCAAGATGACATCACATTATGACAATCATTACGTGTACGTTCCGCTCACACATCTAATTAACTTCCGCCCACATGTGAGCTAATTCCAAAATGGCTACTAACAGAGTTTCCTTCTCAAATGTTTCTACTCCTACAAGAAAGAGACATGGAGGATTTAGACGAGGTTCTGGTCGACCAAGAAGTAATCCAGACAGCCTGCTAGTCAAAATAAGTATAAAGAAGTGTGACTATGAAGAAATGAAAGCTCTTAAAACAAGGCTGAGTTTTGAGTTT
>NW_003546900.1:14480-25365 GCF_000090795.2 Amphimedon queenslandica
TACCAACAATTTATTATCATCAATTATCAAGATCGCCAAAGATAACAAAAGAGAGTGATAAATGGAGAAGAACAACAAAGACAAAAAACACGAGAGAGAGAGAGAGAGAGAGAAAAATATTAATTTATATTATAGCTCTACTGCGCATGTGTGCATCAGTTATAATGTAATGACTATTATGTTTATACTTTATTAACAACATTAACCATGAACCAATATTCTTCACTACAGTATATATATATCAATGCCAATGTGCAATTTATTGAGCAAGCCAATTTTAAACATCATAAACAAGTTGTGAAGCATTGTATTTGGCTGAGATGTGAAGATTGCTGATACTGCCTTAAGTAAACTCGTATTAATTTCAAATAAAGGCACCATCATGTAATACATTTTAACCTCAGATTGTTTCAGCTCCAAGTATGGACAAATATCTTAATAGTTCAGAAGAAAGGTCATAATCATGGATATGGCCAACAGGTAGGTAATTGATAAGAACTTATTAATTTTATTTTAATTTATAATGAGCATAGTAATACTATTAAACATGTGTTGTGTTGCCTTCTGATAAGTTCCTTTCAAAACTAAAAGACTGCATAACGCAAAAATGTATTTTTTTATTTTTGTTACAGCAATTATCAAGCTAAAGATATAATACATTATGCAAAAGTCAGTCCCCTGAAACTTTTTTATATAATTATTATCATAACTACCACAGTTACCAATTTCGAATCATGTGAATATTGCATTAATTCTAACAAAGCATATGCCAACTTTCCATTATCTGTGTATGATCTCAATCTGCTACAAAATCAGGAAACAAGTCAGCGACTGTGTAATATTCCTACCTGTTAAATTTGTGCAAAAAATCCGCAAGAGTTCTTTTAAACTTTGGAATTCATGTCACTTTATGAAGATTAGTTTTATTTCTGTCCATTCAATCTACAAAATTCATTTAATACTTGGTATGATCTCTTATTGATTTTTATCATCACGTCTGTTACATGATAAGTTATTATTAATAAATATTTGACTTGCAGCAAAGGATGAAAATATATTAATACACCGATTGTAACAGATTCATTTGTTCCTTGTCACTTGCATCAGTTGCATGTTTCATCGCCTCATTTTTAAATGACACTTCTAAATAAGCTATGCTATAATAATGTATATGAAGAAATTGATATTGATAACAGATATTGCATTTTCCAAACTAGGGAATTAATGCATTCATAATATAATTTGAGATACAAGCTCCATAGACCAATTGACACCTTCTACAGACAAATTAGCACTTGAATTAATAGCAGGCTGAGCACAGTTCGCGGCAGCCTTTTTTGCATAACAATCTACCTCCTTGACAACCTTTGATGAGAATAAGCAACTTGTTGGATGTTGCTCAGAAAAAAAAGCCATTCTGTTCCTCAAAAATATGTTAAAAAGTATAGTTCAACTTGTGAAAACCCATTATACACTAGGTAACATGTTCCTTTCACCATGCAACATGTGTTTCGTTTAGCAATTCAGGGCAGTACATGCATGATTTTGCATCATTGGATCGAGATATTTGCGGCCCAATTCACCAATAAATCCATAATTGTAAGGCAACATTTAAAAAATCTTGCTGATGCTTTAGCTGTGCAGAATAACCCCTCTGGTCCTTGCAATCTTCAAAACTTCAGAACTTCTTACATCATTAGTAACTCTTGAAACTCTGATATAAAAAATGAATGAATGTGCCAT
Organism: Amphimedon queenslandica; assembly: GCF_000090795.2. NCBI lineage: Eukaryota > Metazoa > Porifera > Demospongiae > Haplosclerida > Niphatidae > Amphimedon > Amphimedon queenslandica. The sequence goes on from NW_003546900.1 coordinate 16,224, forward strand.
TTTAATTACAAGCACAAATGTAAATAATAAATGACAAGTCCAAGAACAATTAATGACTAGCCTCAAAACTAATGATAATTAATGAGTAGCCTATAGTGTAACTGACATGATTTTTTGGGGTATTTTTTATTGACCTAACATGATTATATGATCATAAAAATGCTATATGGAAAGTTTCGTTGTCTGGAAAAAATTATTCACAGAGATATGAGCCTTCAAAGTTGCTCATTTTGCTTCCTGCCATTTTACATCCTGTCAGGGGGTGTGGCTAAACGTGATGTCATACAAGGCTTATGGTTGACTTTTACCATTGACTGCAATGTAATTTTAGTAGATGATATCTCTGTTTGATTTCATTTTATACCTTGTAGCTTTAATCCTGTGGTAAAAGTGATAGTTTGTGCTCATAATTCATAATAGTCAGAGGACATCTGAGCCATTATGGCTAGTATAGCTTGCAGCTCATAGCCTACTTTTGACAATCCATAATGAAGCTGTGCTTGAGTAGTTCGTCAAATTTCATGTACTAATTTTGTTTCCCAGTCTTAGAACACAAGAACGAACTATTAAATTTACAAATTATACAAGAACAGCTTCATTATGGATTGTCAAAAGTAGGCTATGAGCTGCAAGCTATACCAGCCATAATGGCTCAGATGTCCTCTGACTATCATGAATTATAAGCACAAGCTATCACTTTTACCACAGGATTAAAGCTACAAGGTATGAAATGAAATCTAACAGAGATATCATCTACTAAAATTATATTGCAGTCAGTGGTAAAAGTCAACCAAAAGCCTTGCATGACATCACATTTAGCCACACCCCCTGACAGGATGTAAAATGGCAGGAAGCAAAATGAGCAACTTTGAAGGCTCATATCTCTGTGAATAATTTTTTCCAGACAATGAAACTTTCCATATAGCATTTTTATGATCATATGATCATGTTAGGTCAATAAAAAAAATACCCCAAAAAATCATGTCAGTTACACTTTAAGCTAATAGTATTTGCATAAACACTGATAGATCGGACTTGAGTTCTGGAAAGAGATCTCCATTCACAAAAGCACCAAATCCATGAGGGTCTTACAGGGCAAAAGCAAGTCACTGTATGTTACCCAGCTGCATCTGAAGGAAGATTACAAGAGGTATCAAGAACAATTGTCCAGAAATCCCGTTCACATTCCTGACAAGTAGATGGTATATGATTTGTTTCAACTATAAACACATTATGAAAGAGCAAAAAAAATCAATGCCATGCATACCAAGAAGTGGTAGCTTTTTAGACTCCGCCTCTTCAGATACAACTGTTGCTTCCTAGAGTAGAATTAATGATAAGGTAACGAAACCGCTAATGAAATCCAGATACATAAGCACTGAAGTCAGTAACTGTGTCTAGTTTATACCTGCTAGGTAGATATAATCATGAGTTGCCCAGGTGCCACCCCTTATGACTTTTCATTACAAATGCCAGCTACATGAAACTTGGTATAGTTGCTCTCCTAAAAATCTGTACCAATTTTTGAGTCTCTTTGTAATCTGAAAGGTTCTAATTGGGTTCTGCCACTATAGTTCAATGGGAGCTGCCATGAGGAATTATTACGTGAACACTACATCACACTCATGAATTCATTTTCATTGCCTTATTAATAATTTTTTATTTATAACTTATAAGCAAACAGAGGTATTCTAGAGAAACTGCTATTGATTGTGCAGACCTTGACACTGGAAACTTACTGCATTATCTGTGTACAGCCTTCTTGGTTCTAGTTATTCTTCATCACCCATAACCCAAGTTCCTATCTCCAGTATCCAAGGTCTTTATAAACTTCATAACAGAAAGAAGGTCCAGCCAGTGGTTTATAAAGGTAATAGTATCCCAAGCAAAAAAAAAACAGAGGACAAAGTGTCTAGAGGTAGAGAAACCTTCAATAAAAGAGCTTGCTTGCACTGTAACACTATTTTTAGGTGTAGCTTGTAGTGACGTTTAGATTGTGCAAAAATTGATTTACTTCCTGTGGCAATTCAACTTCAACTGACTATACCCATTACATGCATAAAATTGTGATATTTTCTGAGAATAATCACATTTTTTTGATTTTCCAGAAGAGTTGGCAAATTTCACATCTTTGGGAGAAATAGTTCTATATTCTTTGTAAAATAGCTCAAAAGCTTTTGACAGACATTACCTGATGTACTATCCTTCTCAAAATCAATTGTTACAGGGTTGGGTTCAGGCAACAATTTACAATGTGCACCCTTTCCTTCCTTTTTATGAAAAATCATCCCTCCCAATATAATGTCATGTAGTAAATAGTAATAAAATAAACAGAATTGTACTTTCTCTGCCGGGTATTTTTTCTTTGTGACACCCTTAGCTATGGGGTGCCAAACGAGTCAATAAGCCGTCTATTAAAAAGAGAAATATTTTTTTGGAATAATAGCTCCTATTTATAAATAGAAGCTACTACATGCAAATAGAAGCTGCCATTTATAAATAGAAGCTGCTATTTACAAAAAGGAGCTGCTATTTACAAATGGAAGCTGCTATTTTAAATAGGAGCTGCTATTTACAAATAGGAGCTGTTATTTACATATAGAAGCTGCTATTTACAAGAGGAGGCTGCTTTTACAAATGGGAGCTGCTATTTATAAATAGTAGCTGCTATTTATAAGTATCAGTTCCAATTTACAAATAGGAGTTCAGCAAGAGTCATGTGGTCTTCTCCCCTCCTCAAGTAGGCGTGTTCTGTGGACAAGATGGCGTCGGCAAAGTTCATAAGCAAGTTGAAAATTGAAACAAATATACAATTGCAAGTTTATCCACTTTAAAGACCTGTAAGGCTGTAACAGGTAGCTTTTTTTGTTTAATTATACAAAATACTAACCCTTATATATGTACCTTAAGTGTGTGAGACATCTCATTTTATTTTGTGGAGTGAGTTAGCGACTGTATTGGTGGTATGTGTACATACTATTTCTCCTATTTATATTTATATAGCTTTACAGGATGAAAAAAGAGGAAAAGACTAAATTAATAACGAAGAAATTATGATATCGAAACTGCTCAATAGTTGTATCACTCCGCAGTGATGTTATCCTGATTATGTATTTATGACATGCCCTTAATTAAATATTTTTTTGAATTCTGTTGTTGCTGTTTTGTGTGAAAATTACAAAGTCATAAATGAGGATGACACTGAATCAACACTGGGCTCAACTGAATCAACACTGGGCTCAAGTATTATTACACTATCATGAAGTAATGGGTATATAATGAATGCATATGTGAAATAAAAATATTGAACAAGTTCTTGAATTAAGTTTCTTCAGTTACAATTTACTTTTCTATATCCTCATTCACAATGAAAACACAATAATCACAATAAGCCATCATTTTGCATTAATACAAATATAAGCCCTATTGCACTAATGTAGAGTTGCTTCCCATTGTCATCACAACTGGCAAGTGGATTTATAGCAGCATGGAGTTGCCTCAGACTACCTTCACTAAGTGGTATATGTGTATCTGGAATGGTCATAGTCTCTGCAGTATCATCTATGCCATCTGCCATTTCATCTTCACTAGATTCACTATTGCGACCATAAATCAAAGGATTGACTGTTTCATCAAACAATGTTTCCATTGAATGCCGGTGATACAGTTGAAGGGGTGATTTATTGTTCTCTGTTGACAATGGGTGTGAATTCCATGAATTCTGAAACAATTTAAGAGAATGATTAATCCTTGGTACAAAAATAAAATGCAACGCAAAAATGTCAGCAATATTTTCACAGTTTAGAGCACCCATTTGTTCCAAGTCTTGAAAAATCATATGATAGATCGATAAAACAGCTGCATAAACATCTCTCCAGAGTCTCTCAATTCGGCAATTGTGAACACTAGACCCGGCAATATATGATCCTCGATTTGGACCTCTAGTCTCTTCCATGTATTCCCAAACACGAATATTTTCTCCTCCATGATCGGTACGAACTCGTGAGGGGATGCCATACTCTGATGATGCTTTAATAAAGGATTCAAGAACCGTACTAGATCTATTATTATCAGAACACTTCAAGAATGTAATTAGCCTTGTAAACCCATCTATGGCACCATGAACAACCAACCTCCATTTAATCAATTTATGATTACCATCAAGATGCCATAGAGAATTGGGTCCTGCAACACAATAGGAACGGCGTCGAATAGGTTGAGCAATAGCCTGATGTCCTCTCACCCGATTGATTGATTCTCTCATACGACTCCTTTGAATAAAAACCTATTATAAGAAATTAGTGTAGAATGATCATCATTGTATTGGTGTGAAGTTAAATCATTGGCATAAGCTCATATTCAGCTACTGATACTACACGGCACTTGTATACATAGGCAGCTGCAGAATTTTGAATTTACCCAGGCTCATTAATTATTCATAACAATTGGGGGTGTCGTCAATTAATTAAATGACTAAAAGTTACTGACACAAGCCACTTGAAGCCAGTTACCACACTAAAATAGCTGTAATTAAAGATGAACTGATACAGTGTATACAGTGTATATCATATACTGACCTTTTGGGAATGTAGGTGGCCTCTTAACATCACCTCCCCATAGTGTGGAAACTGACTAATTATTTCATCTAACTCATCATCTGATATTACAGAAAAAGTTTTCATATTCCATTCCTTTGCTCTCCTTTGCACAGTTTTGGAAGATGCTCCCATTAAGTTTCCTATTTCTTCCCAAGTAAATTTCAGTGATCTCAAATACTGCAATCGTTCTTTATCAATTGCTACTCTTGGTCTCCCCTTCAAAACTGCGACATTAGAGTCAGCATCACTCGAATCAGTGCCGCTATCAGCTGGGCTATCAACGAAGCTATCAGGCCCTGTAGTCGCCGCCATGTTTGGTGGGTGGAACTGGTGGTAGTGGCTATACCGTAAATCTTCTAAAAATTCGGCAAATTAAATTCACCTTAAAATCAGTAATGAAAATTTGGTAAAAATTATTTAATTTGACGAAGTTAGAGTGTTGAATTTTTAGAAGATTTACGGTAATTGCACATCCACATGTGTTGATTCTCGACTTCTCGTGCTAACTTGCTTTCACCTCATTTGTCACTTACTGTCATCCAAAGCCTACAAAACTAACATCGGTCATTTTCAAATTTGGGGCCGGTGTTTTGGCTTTATGTTTGGCTGTAGTATCTCTGATAGCGGTGTAACCTGACTATGGAAGGGCATGGGACCCGTGAGGGACGCGGCAGGAGCGCTACTAGTCAAGATAACCAAGTTACAGCTGTTGATGCACTTGCAGGTGCTCTCGTTAATGTTGTGAGGCAGTCTTTAAGGTCAGGAATGGAACCATCAACAAGTCAAGAAGCTACTAGACCAGTCACAGAATTCCAAAGAGCTGCGAAGAGACCAAAACTATCTCCCCCATCATTGTTTAATTCCCGCCAGGTTCACCCTTATCAATCAAGGAAAAGAAAGGAAACCGCTAGGTCCACTCCCAAAGTAACTAACTATGTTCGAGATATCATACTGTTACCTGATGAGTTTGAGAATGAAACTGGTAGTGTTTGTATCCCACGATCAAACAATAGAGAAATGCTTGGAAAAGCTGGTCTTGTTGGTAAAATTGAACTTAGTTCAGATAAGACAGAAGATGAAGTAAGAACAGAAATATGTGAGCTATTTGCTGTACCGATGGGCCTAACTACTGATAATATTAAAGACGGCATCCGTTTTAAGTTTCATTATTTACAACGAGCTGGGTGCAACACAAGATCATTATGTAAACCTACTGTGAAAGACACATTTCAATGGAATGGAAAGCAAGTGGCGTCATTGGCAAAATCTGGTTCTTTCATTTATTTGTTGGCAGCTGAGCACCTTCCTGGTTGGACCAGATTTGTAAGTCAGTAGCTATAGTGCAAATTTAGTAATTTGATTTAAATTTAGGCGGAGAAAGATGAAATGGTAAATGAGGAGGCCCATGAAATGATAGATAGTGATTCAGATGATTTACCTAGACTTCCTGAAAGTTTTTTTAGTACACATTCATCACCAAGTCAAAGGTTTGATTTTATTATTCTAATCTTATATTTTATTTTATTTTTAGAAGTAATGATCATGACATTATCATAATTGGTAGTACACCTGCCTCAGCACCACAAACACCATCAACAGATCATCCAGCATTTGATGCCACTGATACATCTAGCCCTCAACCTTACACAATTGAATCTTCCGTCAGTTGCGAGCTAGGTACAAGTAGCAGTGGATCAAACTCGACCGTGGCTGATCTTGTAGCAATGTTTGATGGAGTACTCACTGAGCAGCAAGTGGCTGTCATTTACCAGTTTTCAGGCTGTAATCGCATATCAGCTTCATCTTGCTTATTGGAAGGTCCTCTTTTGTCTTCAATTATCAATATGTGCAAGCAGTATTTTTCAGGCTTGCCAACCAAGAAACTGTTTGTAGATTCAGAAAGTTATTGGGAAGATATGGTAGCAGAGTACAAAGGGCAAGCGAATAGTTTTTTCAAGCTCAGAATATCAATAGTTAACCAGCCTGCCATAGATACAGGAGGTGTGCGTAGGCAAATTTACACAAGTGTCTTCGAGTCATTTGCTTCAAATAAATATATCCATCTCTTTGATGGGCCTTTAAATTATCTAAGACCCTCCTGCTCAGCTGAAGCTAAACTATCTGGTTTGCTGAAAGTATTGGGATCAATGATTTCACACAGTTTTTGTCAAGATGGTTTGGGCTTTCCATACTTATCACCCCTTTGCTATTGGTACATAGTTGGAGGAGAGGAAAAGGCATTAGAATACAGTTCTGTTGATGATATACCAGCTGATGCAGCTCAAGTCATAACTTTGGTAACATTAATTATGTCTTCTTTATATTTATTATTTTTTGATAGATGAATCAATGTGTTTGTAATGAAGATTTAAGCAATTTGATGAGCAACGAGGTAGTGCAAGATGTTTTCCAGCGATGTAGTATTACTCAAGTATTGAAGGTAAAAATATTTGAATGAGCTCAAATTATGTACACAGCATAAGTACATGTATATTGGTCATAAAAAGTAATAAAATGAAGAATTCTCTTGGCAATTTTTTTAATGAAAATTGGCCAAAAACATTGCCTCTAGCACAGGAAATTTTATATAATTTTTGATCAACTTGTAAAAAAATTAGTTTCATTGGAATTTACTCAAAATCTATATGCTTCACAAGGACATGCATGTAGTAAAATGGAGAATTCATTGGCCAAAGACCATGTACTATAACTACCACAGCCTATTTATGCAGTGACTGCTTATTCAAGTTTTAAAAAATTGTTTGTAGTGTAAAATACAGTAAATATTTGTATAGTGTACATAATTATTTGACACACATGTATTTACACACATTGTAACTTAAAACGCATTTATGTGTTTTATATAATGTATTATTTTTATTTCAGATGTCAAATAAAGATGTTATTGCACAGTGTATCATTACTTATGAAGCTGTTGAACGGATTTCTAAATCCCTTGATCAGTTATGTGAAGGATTGAGTAACTTGGGCCTTTCAGATGTTATTCGTGCTTTTCCTCATTTATTTCTCAGTATTTTTGTGTTCAGTGGTACAGTGACTTCACAAGATGTTATAGATGCTGTGTACATGCCAGACCCAGTAAATAAAACAATATTGGCTCATTTGAAACGATATATTGTATCTTTATCGGAAGATGGTAAGCTATGAAATCATATCCATACATTGTTGATTTTATTTATATCCATTATAGAATTGAAGATGTTTTTAGTCCATGCTACTGGATCCACTTATCCAATAAATAGGTCCATTAGAGTAGAAGTAAATGAGGATAATCGCTTCTCTTGTCATACCTGCGCCAAGATGTTATCAGTCCCTCAAAGTTATGACGATTCTGAGGATGGATATCTACAATTTTCAGAAAATTTTTCTGCTGTCATAACAGACACATCATTTAATACTGTATAACTCATATTCTGGTATATACCACAATTATAATCATTTTTGGTGTATACTGGGCATTATTATCACTTTTGATTTTGGTTCTTTTCAGTTGTTAAAATTAATTGTAATTCAAATTCATCGCCTGTGCTAAACTATTTCGATATTATGCTTGGTCACAGCAATACCTATATCTGTTAAGTTTGTTCTAAATTGGACTAATTACTGTACTATAGGTTCCTTCCTCTCTACCTTCTTTCTACATCTACATGTGTAATAATTATGTTTACATTTAGCAAAAATGTATGCCACACACTCAGGCCTACATGTATCTCACTAATTCATTGAAGTATAGCTTATGAAATAAGGAATTGCCAATGCCCTTATACGCACTAAATAACATTACAGCTTCACATTATATACTCTTGAATACAGTAATCATTACTCTTTAATCTGATTTACCATTACAATTCACTGTTGTGCACTTCCCTCTCTTTGCCATTTTCCTTTCTCTATCTCTTTAGTGTCCTGTCTCTCTCAAGCTTAGCATTTATGTTTCAGTACTGACATCATCAAGTAGTTCATTCAAGTAAGGTCATTTATACGCTTTCCAATTTTATGTTTCACTGTATGATAATAGTCCAATTCAAGTTTCAAGCTATGAAGTATTATTGTTGTATGTTATTTTTTTATTTAAATTGACAAAAAATATTTTTCAAAATAAAAAATTGCTACTACTATGCAGCAAAGGCATGCAATATGAAGCAGTTTATTAAGCAAAGTCCTTCTACTTGATTCACTCCAAAGATGAGACATTTAGCTATACAGAAGTTGCATAAGGAAAAATCAATTTTTCAAGTATGTTAGCAGTGCAATTCTGACTGTTGTCTGGTATCAGCAGGTAGGTATGCACAGTTACTTTTTATGAAAAATATAAGTACTAGATTTGAATGAACAACTACAGAGATAATCAGCTAAACATACTTTCTGCATGCTTAACAAGGGGGTGGGGCTGAAGGTTTTTAGCTGAAAACTCCAAGGTTTTACATCACAAGTCCCAGAAACAGCAATGATACACTTAATGCAATAATTAGCTAGTGCTACAGCAAGGTTGAAAGGTTGTGCAACCAAATTTCATGTTTGAT
>NW_003546900.1:25780-26978 GCF_000090795.2 Amphimedon queenslandica
GGCTTGAAAAGCAAAGTCTGCTACTTTTGACAAATTTTTCTTGACGATTGCATTTAACTTTCAACCTTGCTGTAGCACTAGCTAATTATTGTATTAAGCGTATCATTGCTGTTTCTGGGACTTGTGATGTAAAACCTTGGAGTTTTCAGCTAAAAACCTTCAGCCCCACCCCCTTAATAAGCATGCAGAAAGTATGTTTAGCTGATTATCTCTGTAGTTGTTCATTCAAATCTAGTACTTATATTTTTCATAAAAAGTAATTGTGCATACCTACCTGCTGATGCCAGACAACAGTCAGAATTGCACTGCTAATATACTTGAAAAAATTATTTTTTCTTATGCAACTTCTTTATTGCTAAATCTCTCATCTTTGGAGTGGATCAAGTGAAAGGACTTTGCTTCATAAACTGCTTCATATTGCATGCCTTCGCTGCATAGTAGTAGCAAATTATTGTTTAAAAATATTTTTCGGCAATTTAAATAAAAAATAACATACAACAATACAACAATGTATGGTCATGCATATATAGTCTTGTGCTCTTGATACTTCATAGCTTGAAACTTGAATTCGACTATTATCATACAGAGAAACATAAAATGGGAAGATATATAATTGATCTTACTTCAATGAACTACTTGATGATGTCAGTACTGAAGTATAAATCCTAAGATTGAGAGAGACAGAGACACTAAAAAGATAGAGAAAGAAAAATGGCAAAGAGAGGGAAGTGCACAACAGTGAAGTGTATAATGGTAAATCAGATCAAAGAGCAATGATTACTGTAATCAAGAGTATAGCTGTAATGTGTATAATGATATTGGCAATAACTTTATTTCATAAGCTATACTTTAATGAATTAGTGACATACACGTAGGCCTGTGTGTGGCATACATTTTTGATATGCATGTGCTAAATGTAAACCTATTACACATGTAGATGTAGAAAGGAAGGCAGAGAGGAAGGAATGTAGGATAGGATCATACAGGAGCAAAGATGAGAAAGATGTAGAGAAAGAGACATGTAGAATAGTAAAGCCATAAAGAGAGTAAAGAGTTTGTATGAGAATAGACTATAATTATTCAGAAAGATTGCTGAAGATAATGTACGGCATCTTAAGAGGGGAAAGAGAGAGGCAAAGAGAGATCAAATAAGACTATGCATGTAGACAAAGACATTGCGCACTAAGGGAAAGAAATG
>NW_003546900.1:27495-48565 GCF_000090795.2 Amphimedon queenslandica
CAAGATTAAAGCTACAAGGTATAAAATGAAATCTAACAGAGATATCATCTACTAAAATTATATTGCAGTCAATGGTAAAAGTCAACCATAAGCCTTGCATGACATCACATTTAGCCACACCCCCTGATGGATGTAAAATGGCAGGAAGCAAAATGAGCAAATTTGAAGGCTCATATCTTTGTAAAAAAATTTTTCCAGACAATGAAACTTTCCATATAGCATTTTTATGATCATATAATCATGTTAGGTCAATAAAAAAATACCCCAAAAATCATGTCAGTTACACTTTAAGCTAATAGTATTTGCATAAACACTGATAGATCGGACTTGAGTTCTGGAAAGAGATCTCCATTCACAAAAGCACCAAATCCATGAGGGTCTCACAGGGCAAGAGCAAATCACTGTATGTTACACAGCTGCATCTGAAGGAAGATTACAAGAGGTATCAAAAACAATTGTCCAGAAATCCCGTCCACATTCCTGACAAGTAGATGGTATATGATATGTTTCAACTATAAACACATTATGAAAGAGCAAAAAAATCAAGGCCATGCATACCAGAAGTGGTAGCTTTTTAGACTCTGCCTCTTCAGATACAACTGCTGCTTCCTACAGTAGAATTAATGATAAGGTAACGAAACCGCTAATGAAATCCAGATACATTAGCACTGAAGTCAGTAAGTGTGTCTAGTTTATACCTGCTAGGTAGATATATTTGTGAGTTGCCCAGGTGCCACCAATTATGACTTTTCATTACAAATGCCAGCTACATGAAACTTGGTATAGTTGCTCTCCTAAAAATCTGTACAAATTTTTGAGTCTCCTTGTAATCTGAAAAGTTCTAATTGGGTTCTTCCATTATAGTTCAATGGGAGCTGCCATGAGGAATTATTACGTGAACACTACATCACACTCATCAATTCATTTTCATTGCCTTATTAATAATTTTTTATTTATAACATGTAAGCAAACAGAGGTCTTCTAGAGAAACTGCTATTGATTGTGCAGACCTTGACACTGGAAACTTACTGCTTTATCTGTGTACAGCCTTCTTGGTTCTAGTTATTCTTCATCACCCATAACCCAAGTTCCTATCTTCAGTATCCAAGGTCTTTATAAACTTCATAACAGAAACAAGGTCCAGCCAGTGGTTTATAAAGATAATAGTATACCAAGCAAAGAAAAAACAGAGGACAAAGTGTCTAGAGGTAGAGAAACCTTCATTAAAAGAGCTTGCTTGCACTGTAACACAATTTTTAGGTGTAGCTTGTAGTGACGTTTAGATTATGCAAAAATTGATTTACTTCCTGTGGCAATTCAACTTCAACTGACTATACCCATTACATGCATAAAATTGTGATATTTTCTGAGAATAATCACATTTTTTTTGATTTTCCAGATGAGCTGGCAAATTTCACATCTTTGGGAGAAATTGTTCTATATTCTTTGTAAAATAGCTCAAAAGCTTTTTGACAGACATTACCTGATGTACTATCCTTCTCAAAATCTATTGTTACAGGGTTGGGTTCAGGCAACAATTTACAATGTGCACCCTCTCCTTCCTTTTTATGAAAATCATCCCTCCTAATTTAATGTCATGTAGTAAATAGTAATAAAATAAACAGAATTGTACTTTCTCTGCTGGGTATTCTTTCTTTGTGACACCCTTAGTAGATCAGTGTCAAGTTCAGTTCTGAGTTCTAATGCAAACCGAGGTGATCATAGTGGCACAATAAAACCTTTCAGAAAGTAATAATGATTTTTTAGCTTGAGATTGATAGCATATTTTGTGTAGTGTGGAATAAAATTGCTGAACATTAAAGAATACGAGGCAAATGCCATTTCTTGCTTTAACAATGTTCTCAAATGTAAGAGAATCAATTGTCCTATTGGTGTAGTAATAATATTGATCGGTAAGTTGGAGTATATAAATGTCGATGATAAGCCAAGCTCACTTTGTAATTAATTCTGCCATTATGCCATAAATAGCCTTCTTCCATGTATGTAAAAGTATTACATTTTGCCTAAAATTTAGCTCGGGTAATATATGTTTGAAGTGAACCTCATTTATTGTGAGAAAGACTTTGCACTGTGTATAGTAGAGTGACTTATAATATCAATAAAAAGGACAAAGCGAAGGCCAACTCAACTGTTAGGGTGAAAAGGACACTGACAGACTGAATGCAACAGTTAACTGACATTGACCACGTGGCTTCATGTATTGGTCATGAACGGACATTAAACGGAGAAAGAATAATCTTGACCTGAGCCTAAAACATGAACAGTATATCAACGTGAAAGTAAACAGGAATGTTACTAAGGGCTTCTGTAGTTAGCTGTATTGGCTGGTTCATGACAAAACTGATGACATTTAATGTTTGAGTTGCAAATAGAAAGTACTCAGTCCTGCAACTCCAAAGTTGGCAATAAGGCTTCGTAAGGGTTTCAAAATCCAGATTTTAGCTTCATAATTTGCACTTTTGTTGCAATTGTTTACAATTTATGACCTGCTCCTATGTGGTAAGGGAGTAATTCAGTAATTAGAACAGCATCAATATGATTTGTGTCACCAGTTAAAATTTAAAAAACTTGTTTCGTGAAAAAGTTAGTGTTATGCTTGTATATAACTTTCTGTAGTAAAAAATTGCTAATTTCTTGGATAAACATCAGTTTTAGCTCGTAAAACTTATGTCTTCTTCATTGGGTAGGTGTTAAACTTGATAAGGCAGATCTGCTTTATTAAAATTACACCATACAAGCTATATTAAATAACAATGTCTAACTTCGAAAGATTCTTTGGAGTCCCTCTCATACAGAGGTGGCCGATTCCATTAATTTGGAATTCATGCTGATTGCAAGTAGTCTGAGTATCAGTATCAATGTTATCCAGTACTGAATGATTAGTCAGCTACTGCACATTTGCAAATAAGTTAAAATAATTAATAGAATTAAGGAGCATGAGCTGCCATTTTTTACATTATGTCACGTCACATTTAATGTCACCATCATAGACTTGTGCCCCTTCTTTATGCTCTGATTGATACATTCTACTTGATTAATTCATTACAATAATGATGGAAATAAATATTTCTTAAACTTGTGTGTATTCACTGTTTTAAAAGTATATTGTACAAATTCATAATTTCATTGATATATCATGAACCATTAATTTTATTGGGCTGAGAACTTACTGGTAAAGTAGAATGCTAGGTTGTACCTGCACTTCAGGGTCAAATGAGCTGCCAACGTCACTGATTTCTGTTAATCATTAATGGGGTGAAACCTATATACTGTATTATGCCATACATTTTGCAGGCATTAATTTTGGCGATTTGGCTTCATTTTTATACTTGCAAATAAAAATTTTGCAATTTTAATGTTGTTACCATGTGTACTATACAATCAACACACTATTTTATGGATTATAATTTTGCAAATCTTTCAAAAGCCAAATATTGCAAAATTTAATACCCATGAAATATGTAGTGTATCGTATACAGTACAATGACTAATTAGTCTTTGTACATTCACATAAGGGTGTGGTGAGGCATGCAGCCCATGGGCCCAATAGAAATTTGTATACCATTTATTTTATGCTGTTAAGACAGCTGCAGAGACAACTTGCTTTAAAGCCATATCATTCAATGGACTGCTTTGGTGTATTCCCTTGTCAGCACAAAATCAAATCTCTCAATATTACAAACACTGAAGCCTCTATTGCTTGCATACCTAATTTTAAGAAACTGACTAAGACAAGAATGCATTCAATTATTATTTAAGGTATTGTTTCGTATGAAGTCCTCCATATTACGTAACAAAATATCAGACCCGATTTTGTAAGTGTGGTGAAGCAGGGGCTGGGCTCTTGCTATGCATTGATGTTATGCCGTATCTATGGCCTAGCTGCACTTACAAGTAGAATATTTTGGGATTCTGCAAAGTATTATTATTAAAAGCATTACTAGCTTGGAACAGACAATTTTAAAATTTGGAACATTGACATTTTGTAGCTAAATTGAAATATGCATTGTTTTATATCTTATGTAATTAAAAATTATTTTTGAAAATACTGTAAATCTACAAAATATTTTGTTCTTTATTCATTGGCATCATGATTTTAATTAAGCACATTTGTTTTGGACAAAACAATTATGAAAGTAGGAACTTTGGAACAAAGCTAAAATCAAAAATCTAACGTTTAAAATCTTCAAGTCATTAAAATTTGCATATTAAATACTAACTGTAAAATTACACAATGTTATGTACTTTTGCATATTGGCGTTACCTTTCTAATTGCCATCATTCCATTTTTACGTTTAAAGAAAACAGTTATATGCTTGACTTTCTCAAATGAGACAATATGTGTCATTGGAAATTAGGAAATTCAGAACTAAAAGCAAAAGTCCTGTGTTCTAAATATTAGTGTTCTTTAATTTTCCTCCTAAATGCCAATTGTAAAATTACAAAATCTACCACAAGATCAGGTGATGATGAGAGAAGGTTCTCAACATCAGGAGCATTGGGTAGCCAAGTTAGTCCATGTACGTGAGGATTGCCTCGATGTTGCCACTGAAACCTCATCCAGTAGACTGTGGCTTTAATAGCATTGATATAAAAAGAATCAACAAACTTTTAGATCCAGTAGTAGAAGAACCTGTCTGCTAAAACAGGATTATCGGTTATACTGAAGACGGTGTACTACCTCATTATAATTAATGAAGAGACGTGGCTAAGGCCCACGCACTTCTGTTTAAACAGTGACTTGCGCTGGTAGGTGTCATTACAAAATGGCCAAAAAAATTTTATCATTTTTCATGAAAACAGCCACAGCTAGAAACTAGAGAGAGCAAGCAATATAAAGCAGAGAAAGTAAGAGATAAGGACCCTAAAAACCAATGACTTGCGTGTCAAAACAGCTAGAAAATGTAATTATATCTTAAATGTAGTACTTGTTTAATTATTATACTATTATAGTTGTAGGTACAATGAGTGGGCACTGTTCTCTATACTAGAAATGATATTGTTAAATGCATTTCGATGGTGACTGTCCAATTTCATTCTCCTCATGAACTCAGGCAGGTAGGTATGGAACAGTTGAGAATGCATTGTTTGAGTGTTTCTCATCATTTGTTTGCACTGACTCCACATGGATTCCACAGACTGGGTATGTTCCTGTGACCGGGGTCAACAAAATGTTGGGAGTGGTTGACAGTACATTGGGTATAGTTCTGTCTGAGTAACCTATGCAGGCCTTTTCTGTTTCTCCAAATACCCAATGACCTTCAACTAAATGAGCCCTGTTGTACTTCCTTTGTCCAAACTTTGATTCATTGATCTCAACATTTATACCAGGACCACCAATTTCAACCGGATGATTAATGAAGTATTGAGCCTAAACGTCACGTATGAAATTGTATCAGTCGATAACCATTTTTTACCGATCTAAAATGTGACATTCTGACGTAACTGCTTAATACGACATTAAATTTACCTGAACTTCCTTGATCCTTAATTAGACCTCCCTATGATGTCTTTGTCGACCATAGATGAATTATCCTTTTGTTAGTACACAGTGATAGATTGCTAAGCAGTTAGCTATTATTAAGTGAATATACTACTAAAGCGCACAGAAGTATGTCAATATAACTCAATAGACAAATTATGTAACTGAATATATACACTAAATGCTATTTTGCAATGGTAATAGTATGAGTTTTCTAATTTGGCTGGTGATTGTTCTGTGGTTAGTTGTATGACTGCTATGGTAATTCAAAAAGTATCTTCATAATGGTTATATCGACAAAATCCATTTGTCATTGTCTATCTTGAGTGCTTTTGGACTACAGTCATAGTCGGCATTCTTGTCACAGTTGTATCTATAATATTTTTACATGAAATTAGAAATGAGAGTGAAATGAATATTACAGAACAATGTAGTGCGACGGCAATATATCATCTCTATAATTAGAAACAGGACATAAGATGAAGATCCTACACTAAACCCTAACCCATAAACCCTACACCCGAATGCCCTTAAATTAGAAATGCTACATCAATGGAACAGGTTGTTTCCTACACTGTGATGGCTTAGAGACATTTCTTTGTTTTTGTTACAGTTGTGTTGGCTGTTAAACTAGTAATCTACATGATAATAATTGCAGTAAATTTAGGATATAATTAAATTTTCCAGCTGTTTCGACAAACAAGTCCTTGGTTTTCAGGGTCCTATCTCTTGCTTCCTCTGCTTTTCATTGCTTGCATTCTTTTGTTTCTAGCTGTTGTTGTTTTCATGAAGAATGATAAAATTTTTGGCCATTTTGTGACCACACCAACCTGTGCAAGTCACTGTAAGTGCGTGGGAGTTGGCCATGCCCCTTCATGAATTTTAGTGAGGTAGTATACAGTCTTTAGTATAACTGGATTATCAATAACAGCTTTCACGTGAGTTAAGACGATAATGGGCAGTTGAAGAGTGTCAATCATGGCAATGAGATGATTGTTCTCTCTAAACCAGTATTACCTGGTACCATGTAGACTTGCTCCATCAAGTACAATTTTATTCAACAAATTTTCTCCTTCACAACCGATCATATCATGAAGATAATCTACAGTAAGGTGAGCTTCACCAGGATGTTGTCTGATGTAAAACTCAACCAGTTACATTAGCACGCCATCACATCTTAATGTTGAGAGCCAAGAAATGAAAGCAAGGGTGCTTAGCAAATCTTCCATCATCATACTTCATGAGGTAATGACCAGGTGTAATAGCATTCATTCTAGTACCATTAAAATTAGCAGTGCCTAAAAAATGTGAAGCTATCTTGGTATAAATGTATTCATATTATCTTACCAGTAGAAAACAGAGAAGGAATGCCATTGAAAAATATGTCTGAGTCTGGAACTCATGGACAGGAGTTCCTCCAATGCTGGGCCACTTGAGATGAGATGACTGTGGCTGTCCTAAAGATTGTACAGCTTGCTCAATGGTTTCCCTCTCAGTAACTGGTGGTGCAGCATTAAGTACAAATGATGATGAATATTCTTCAACTTCTTCAGGGGTGGTAGTATCATTAGATGTTGTTACCCCTTCAGACTCTGTTGGCTGAACTGTACGGAAGTCAAAGAGCTCTCCATCCTCAGGTAGCATGGCCAATGTGTCCTGATCCAGACTAACAGCAATCTTCTGGTAGTAGACACTATTGGCCATCAACCAAGTCAGGACATCACAAGTCTCCTGCAGAGAGGAAAGTCGTGTGATTGCTCTCTTTCCTTCAAAACAACCAGATTAACAATCTAAGCTGGTAGGCGTGGTAATCGAGTGGCAAATGATCTGACATCCTGAGGAAAGGTAATGACATGTCCACTATAGCCATACTGTCCATGAGGTAGCATGTACGTGGACATAACTGGCGTAATGTAATAGCAGACACCAACATTTCCTCTGCTTGTTATAAGTCCTAAAATAATGATAATAATAATTATGCATGTGGCTTTCTCATCATGTAAACTAACATTCTAATTAATATTAAAAATCAAATATGATACCTGTAACAGTGGTGGTACTGGTCCTGAATTTATGTTGTTTCCGGACGAGTAGAGCTTAGGCATGAAGATTTACATGAAATGTGATCCTACCCACTGCGCCAAATGTCATATTGATCATAAATCTTTATCTGTCAAGAGGAATAACAGAAAATTGTAAAAGAGAAAGATGGAGACAACAGGGCTACATCATGATTCATCAATAATTTTCATAATAATATAGGCGGTAGCCTATATATAGGGTTGAGGTTGATTTTTCAAGATGGCGACCAAATTTATAATATTCAAACAGTCATAACTCTTCTATCTTACCTTGTATGGCCTTATAAATGGCTTAGATGAGCGTTTCTTCACTGAGCGATTCTCCTGGTACCATTAAAGTGGACCGCAATGTAGCGGGAGCAATTCTGGATGATAGGCCCAAATTCAAATTTCTGCAAAATTCTTCAGACTTTTTCTTCTTCTTATTTCATCTTTCTTCTATACACTGGATAATCTCTTAAAACTAGAGAACAGCTCAAGGTGACTTTCCCATCATTTCTTGGAGCATCAGTCAAGGACTACAAAGGTACTTTTCATATCGTAATCCATCTTGTTGGGGCGAGCAAAAGCGAGCCCCACATAGTCGAGTCGAGTATGTCTGTTTGTTTGTTTGTACACGTACGTCACCTCTATTTATGCGTCTATAAAAAATAATAATCACATTTTAAAATGATAATTTTCATAATTACGGTACCATGTGCAAAAACAAAGAGCACTGGACGAGAGAGACAAGAGTATTAAAAAACAAGAGAAGCTGAAGCTTAAAGCTTGAGTAATTCACAAGAAGATGCTCGTGAAGCTCGTCGACTTCTTTGTAATGAGCGTGAGGAGGAGAAAAGTGCGAGGAGGTCCAATACGGAGAAATGCTAGACATGGTCTTGTCACACCCAAAGACAACAAATGGAGTCTCCTTCTGGCTTCTGAGACTAACCATCTTCCATTCTAGATCTATATAACTGCAGAGATTCTTCACTCAAAGCTAGAAACTATGAAATTCCTTCCAAGCTTGCAAAATCTGCATTAGTGTATTGACATCAACATTCAACATTTAATAGCCACTGATCATTGTCTATATAAACATTGTATATTGCTAATCGAAATGTTAATCGTTTTGCTCGCCCCTCAATGTTTTACATTCGCCTAGTATAATTATAAACTTGTTATTTGGGTGTGATATCACCTCCCCTTGACATTAGTTGCCATTTTAATATTAATGAGCATGCTCAAAGTTGCCATAGTGACTGCACTGGGTGAATACTCGCACTATTCTTCTCTTTCTTTGCTTACTTGTTGTGTTCAGCAGTGCGCAGACTAAGTGAATACCAGTTCTTTTAAGAGATAATAGGAAAATATTATGAAATAATTATAACAAATTTTGGTTTCATATATCATAGAGCGAAATATAATGTTACAGAGCTGTCAGAGCAGAAAATAATTTTACGGCTGCTCAGTTATGATAATTTTGGACATCTGTACCTAAGCCAGACCACTAGAGTTTAGTATTTTCCATTATACTTCTGATATTGGATATATTGAGATAAGTCTATACAGTTATTTTTAAAATGATAAGCAGTAGTTTACTTGTACCTCCTGCATATGTGTACTAGGTATTATGGTATTTATTTGTTGTGTTAATGTTAAGTGTAGTTGTTGTGCTGTTAGTTGTAAAAAAAGGAAGTAGAAAAAGGAAAAGTGATTTAACTGGGGCTAATTCCAAAAAAATGCTCCAAGATTTATGATTGTAGAAAAGAAATGGAAGGTTTTATATCTAAGAATAGATCAAATGCCTAAGCTTACTACATAAGGCAGTGTAACATGGTCAAAAGCAAAGCAAGAATTGCATATAAGATAAGTAAAAAGTATAAGATTTCTTCCGCAAAGGCCTATTCCAAGCAGTTTCATGCATTGAACCCAAGTTATATATTGCAAAAATGTAAAAATTGGTACGGCAACAAGGAGAGCAAAATTTTAAGATCAACTTGCTATTCTAAAGAAAATAATAGGATCAATCCAGACCATAAAAAAGAAGCCTCTAGAAAGCATTATCAAAATAATCCACAAACAAAGAAGCCTCTAGAAAGCATTATCAAAATAATCCACAAACAAAGAAAGAAGCCTCTAGAGATCATTATCAAACGAATCCTAACCCTCAAAAAATGAAATCAAAGAAAAGCTATCAAAATAATCCGGACCCACAAAGACAAAATCTTTGAAACGTTATTATGAAAATAGAGACGCAATATTAGCTGCAACGAAGGATAAGTTTTTGAGGTTTACAGTTTCTGCTAACAAAATGAATAAATTAAAGGTGGCACTAAATAAAAAAAATAAGAGGCATCTAAATAAAGATTATTACGAACGTAATTATAGTCACACAGTATATAGATTACATTCTAATTATTCATTACCTGCACAAAATAGTGAAGCAAAGGAATATTATTTTACGAAAATTATTGAAGCATTGTATTACAGCCCCAAAATAGTTGATTTATTGCCATCAAGTATGAAAGGCATAGATTTGGAGAACATATCATATGACAGTAACTGTAATGCTGCATCAAGTATATTGTTATAATCAGTTTTGAAAAACAGATCCCACAAAGTAGGAGTACATGCAGCAAATAGCATTAGGAAATTGAAGTTGAATAATTTTAATGATTTTGGTGAACAATACCCCACAAAGAATAGTGAGCCTTATTTTTATGAATCAGCATATTCAGGGGAGTAGGAACCATTTTTCAATTGGGGGGGGGCAAGACAGATTGTGTGTATGCATGTATATGCATAAAAAGGGGGGTCTGGGGGGTATCCCCCAGAAAAAAAAATTCCAAAATGGCTGCTCAGAGAGCAATTTTAACATGTTTTTGAACTACAATTACAATATCATTATTATTATTATGACAGCAAAAAGGAGGGTGACCTGTCACCCCTATCACCCCCTAGGTACAGGCCTATAATAAATCAAATCATTGGCTGATTTTGAGGGGGCAATGTCCCCTCTGAAATAATACAGGGGGCAATTGCCGCCCCTGCCCCCCCTGTTCCTATCCCCCTGATACTTGTATCCTAATCACAGTTATAATAGCCAATTAGATAGCCCAATCTCAATCCCTGTTGATGCAAATGGCATCTGTTATGTAGCAGGGATTGTTGATGAGTCATGTATTGATAGAGTAGAAGAATGTAATGATGATAGTGACTCTGAAGATGAAAATTTTGATAATAATAGAATGTATACTAATAAGAGAAAGCCTGCCCTCAAATGGCACTGTACAGATAGGTGCAAGCCTTTATTAGAAACTGACGTTAGTTCTATTATTGAAGTTAGATGTTATTTTGATGAACCCATTAAAGAATTTAAGAAGCATTTAGATGCATGTGTCAATTGTCCTAATAATCATTATATGACAAGATCCCTGCATGTTGAAGAAATAGATCAAGTGCATAAACATGAATTCTATGATAATCCAAATGTAACCGTAATTGTTAAAAAGGATGAAAATGGCATTGAAAAATATATAAAATATTCAGAAATTGTTTGTGAAAGGATAGGGCATCCTATTGTGAGTAGTAGTAATGATACTGAGTGTAAAAGTATGTTGCGTATGTTACGCCATGCATCTGTTCATTATCCTTTGTTGAGACGCCTTTTGAAACACTTTTATTTTGCCAGAAATGCCCATTTAACAATAGATATTATTGATTCTTCCCTTGCTGATGGTGATATAGCACAATTGATAGATTTAAAAATTAATGAAGCTGATGAGACTGAATTTGATAATGTGTATTACGCTATAAATGATGGTGAAGAAGAACCACTTAGAATACCAAACTTAGATACTGTACTTTATTTTCAGTATTCAGATGCTATTGATGAATTTAAGAAAGCTTTGTCTGATCAGGCTGTTAATGCATGTTGCAGCTGTGAGAGGCTTTTAAGAAAAAAGTCTGTCACTGAAGCTAAAAATTTAGATAGCGATGTTTGGAATATCCTATTAGATTACATTACAGAGAATGATCCTACAGCATTAAATAAAGTTATGTATATTTGTAATTATTGTAAACCTATTATTAAGAAAAATAAAGTTCCAGCACGTTGTGTACTCAATGGGCTAAAGTGTGAGCCACGACACAAAGAATTGGAAAATTTGGATCTTTAAGTTAATACATGGAGCCAAATGTTTTCAGACAATTGTTAGGCTAGGCACACACATCTTAAAGGTGCCCACCTATAATTCTTTGAAGGCTCTGAAAGGTGCAATGTTTTATTTACCTCTTCCATTAAAAAACAATGGAAACTTTAAATGAGGTTGGTATAGATTCTAATCATTTGCCTAATCCAGAACTTATTATTATTATTAATGGACAGCCTACTAAATCCAATAATGTCTGGCGTAGTTTAGTTGATGTAAATAAAATTAAAGCAGCACTAAGAAAATTAAAAGAAATAAATTGGCTTTATAGAAATGTAGATGATGATTCCATCGACAAATCATCTAAGAATGTTACACAAGTAGTTAGGAATACTACTTGTAAAATGCTTGAAACAGCAAATGATCAAGATTTAGAAGGCCTTTGGGCATATACGATTAGAAATCTTGATAGTAAAATTGCAACAGGTTCTGATATCAGTCAATATAAATTAATGAATGTACAAGAAGCGCCTATAGACAATAGGCAAGAGCATCTTGATTTGTTATGCTTTCCTACTTTATTTCGAACTGGACAATATGGAGAGCATCATCCCAGACAAAGCTATCAAGCACAGACTTCATCATTTTGTGAATACATAAAATCAAGAATTTTAAACGAAAATACCCGAATTCGTAGAAATCATTCATATTGTTTGCACTATTATGGATTAAAAATTAACAAAGCCTTAAAAACTGGCATATATAATTTATTAAAAACATCAAGGGGTAACGTTGGTCAAACTGTTGCTCAAATATTAGAAGAAATAAATGTGTTACATGAAAAATTTGAGGGCAATTTAAGTACCATGTTGGCTCCAATACGGGGCACAAATCAATATATTGGTTCCTTTGTGAAAGGTGAAGTCAAAGCAATGATTGCTGAGTATGGCTCACCAACACTTTTCCTAACATTAAGTTGTGCTGAATACGATTCAGCTGATATTGCACAATATTTAAGAAAAGTGAATAATGCACCACAATCATATAGTATTTCTAGATTATGTACTGAGGACCCTGTTTCAGTATTGCGTCAATTTTCATGCAAATTTAAGGATTTCTTTAACATAGTCATTCTCCAGAGAGGTGTTCTAGGCAAAGTAGAACAATGTTATGTTAAAAAAAAATATCAAATGCGTGGAGCGCCTCATTATCACATCCTCCTATGGATTGAAAATTCTCCTGTTGTCGGTATTGATCGTCCAGAAGAAGTCTGTTCTTTCATACAAGATAGGATCACCTGTCATATACCAGATAGTAATACGTCACCTGAGTTAAATTTTTTTGTAACAAAATACCAAATGCACAAGTGCAGCAAATACTGCAAGCGAAATATTAAAGTCAGCAAGACCTATGTATCTAGATGCTGATTTGATTTTCTTAGACCAGTATGAGATAGTACTTGCATCAATGATGTTGAAAATAGCTTGAAATCATGCAATAAAATATATTATCTCAAATGAAATGAAAAAGAAGTTCGAGTCAACGACTACAATCCTTTACTGTTGAAATAGTGGCGTGCAAATATGGACTTGCAATACATAGCAGAAAGGAGTCTTTTCTTAACAGAGAATGTAACTGGATATGTCAATAAAGCAGAAGAGTCATGCACAGGACTTATGGGCTGAAGTCAGCAGCTGTGACAACATATACAGAAGGCTTTGGAAAATCGGCCAAAAATTACTTTGAGCTAAAGAAGTAGGACTGTATGAAGCTAGTGCTCTTTTTCTCGGTGAAAGTTTATACATGAAATCAGTAACTGTACAGTACGTTAATGTGTACTTGCCTCATAAGAGGAGCAAAAAAATCAAGAACTATTCATATTTAACTAAAATGGATCGATCTTCGAAAGACATTTTTAATCCTAGCGTAATTAAAGACTTTTATCCAACAAGACCGAATAACATGGAAGACTTATCTCTATGAATTTGTTGCTAATTACAAATTTGATAAAATAGGAGAAAATGGAGAAAAAGAATACAAACTTCGATCAAAGACAGTCCATCCAAACCATAGGAAATTTAATCCTATGCAAGAAGTGGAAAGAGATAATTTTTATTACTCGCTATTATTTTTATTTGTGCCTTTTAGAGACGAGAGCACACTCGTAATGAAAGGAGAAACAATGGAAGAAGCTTTTAGGCGTCACAGAGAAGCATCTATGCATGGCATTGAAAATCATTTCAACAAACTACATCAATTACTTGAAGCTGAATGTAATTGGAAGAAAATAGTCGATGCAAGAAATAAAGCCGGTTTTACTGAAGAACTTCCTGATATCAAGGAAGATGATGAGCCTCAATTACTCAGTGAAATAATGGAAGCAGTAGCTGATATTGCTGACATGCATATAAATGTAGCTAATTTAACATTAGAGCAAAGAGAGGCAATGCTTATTGTAGATCAAAAAAGAATTATTGATAAAATTAAGAGTCATCTTATAAGTCAAAAAGAACGTGAAGACTTATTAGAGATAAGTCGTCAAGACTACTTAGATTAGATAATATCAAACCGCTAAGAATGTTTATCGGTTGTGTAGGTGGAACTGGTAAATCGTTTTTAATAGAGGCAATAAAATGCCTAGTGGATGACATATGGCATCCAAAAAGTGGTGAAATTATTTGTGCTATAGTAGCACCAACAGGTATAGCCGCATTTAATGTAGGTGGACTAACAATACATAGATTATTTCCACTACCAATAGAGCATGAGGGAAAGACAGCTGGTTATTGGGCATTGAGTAAAGAAGCTCAGAAAAGGATAAAAATGACACTTAAAAATTTAAAAATTATAATAGTAGATGTGGTATTTATGGTATCCAATCTAAATCTGGCATACTTACACATGCGCTTAGAAGATATATTTGGAACTGATGAATGGTTTGGATCAAAAAACGTTTTATTTGTAGGTGACCTTTTACAAGTGCCACCAGTTAATGGTAGGCCAGTATGTAAAAAAATTAGCAACAAACTAGTATAAAATGGAATTGGAGCAGCAAATGCATTCAACATATCGAAAGAAACAGTAGAATATGATGAACTAACAATCAATGAGCAACGAAAAGGAGACGAAACTTTCTTTAAGATGCTTGATTCTGTTAGGAATGGCTGTCTGACTGATGAAACTATTGATACGTTTAAGACCCGCGTATTTAAGGTTTCAATAGAAAAAAATATAAAGAATTGGAAGGTGAAGGAACAAATACTCCAATTTGCCTATTTTCTAAGGTAGACGCCTGCCAAAAAATCAATGAATAAATGTTAGAAAGTCTAGAAACAGAAAATGGAATTAGCATGTGTTGATGTTGTTGATGAAAGTGGCAGCACAGCAAAATTTGACAAAAAACAAGAAAAAAAATTAGAGAAACTAAAAGATCAACCAAGCAAAACAGCTGGTTTAGAAACTGTATTGTCTTTAGCAGTAGGCTGTAGAGTAATTCTAAGACGTAATATTGATGTGACTGTAGGATTATTTAATGGTGCATTGGTACAGTAATGGGTATTTATGCTGCACATATATCAATTAAATTTGATCATATTGATGTACCTTGTGACATAGAAAGGGTTACATCTAGATATGTCCTATCTAAGAATTTGTATATACGTAGGAAACAGTTTCCCCTTATACTTTCTTATGCTATTACTATACATATTGTCAGGGCCTCTCACTAGATACAGCCATTATTGATTTATCTACTGATGTTTATGGGGATGGTATGGCATATGTTGCATTGTCTCGTGAACGTACATTAAAGAGATTACATTGATTATCATTTGATCCTCTCTCAGTTAAAGTTAGTAATCCGTGCATTAATGAAATTAACCAACTCAGAAGTAAATTTCAGAATGACTTACCTCAAATCAAGAAAAGTAAAGGAAAGAAAAGAAAGATTCAAGTGACTGGTATAATTGATGATGGTGAACCTTGTAGTAAGAATGCCAAGGTGTTTGTAAGTTATGTACAAAGTACTAGTAACAGTACCGTTAGTAGCAATAAACGTGAGAGTACTGATTGACAAAACTCTAATCGCCCCAAAAAGAGTAAAATATGTGATGATAGTGCTTTAAATAAGCCTTGCCCCCAAAAAAGAAAAGTTGATGTAGACAGTAGTACTGACAATACTGCTTTGGTATTGTCTTGCTCAAAAAGATGATAAATTAATTGTTTCAATTAATATGAAAGACCTAAAAACCAAATTTAATGTCAAAGATGATGATAGTTGTAGTAGTCTCATATCTATAAAACTCTCAAACATTAAATGTAAACCAAAAGATGATAAAACCAAGTGTGTTGTAAAAAATGACCATTGTAGTAATAGTCTGATTGTATCTATAAAACTCTCAAGCATTAAATTAAAGAAAAGTAATCCAAAAAAAGATGATGTCATCTTTACTTATGAAGAGCGTCCCAACCCAGATATTGTGAGATAGAGACAATGGGACTATGTTTATTACCGTAGTAATAAAGAATTTTAAAGAAGGTGGTGTGAGATTTTAAATCTCAAATTTGTCACAGCTGCTAGAATCTTACCTGGTAGCCCAACAACACCATTGTCAGATGAAAGAGTTCCTAAAAGTACTCTTGATGTCCCTAGTGATGGGAACTGTTTATTTTATGCCCTTTCATATCTCATTACTGTGTCAATTTCTCAGCATTACGAATTACGCAAAGCAATTGTTAGTAATATGCCAAACTTTGAAGAATTGTTTAATAGTATATTAAGTGCAACCAGATATTCAATCATATATGATTACATAAATAAGTCCAAAATATATAGAAATTGTGTGTGGGCCACTGACACAGAGATTATTACACTAACTGCAATATTAGGTACAACCATATATTCATATTCACTCACTCCTACTTTTGTTGGCTGGGCTAGATATGGAACCCGAGCTTCATATGGCATCCTTGTGATACTAATACACCTACTTTGTATTTAAAGCATGTTGGTACTAATCATTTCCAAGCAGGTAAGTCTATTAATAATTTTTAAGCATTGATTGTTGATGGAAAGTGGGTATGGTGTATGGGAGGTCTATCATCTTAAAAACATTGGTTGTTTAATGTGACTTATATTTCACTGCATCTGCAATGTGAGTGATGTGTGAGTGTGTCTGAAAACCATTGGTGCATATCCACCCAGTATTGCTCAGTACGAAGAGATCTAACTCAATTCAGGAAGTGAGATTTATCTATGTATAACAGTGAATATTTAGTACTTGATGCTATAATGAACAGGGAGGGGTGTGAAAGAGGTTTACTGTTCATTAAGGTTTAGCATTGATTCAAATTTGTGTGACTATCATTTATGTATGACAGAAGGTTAGGAAGCTGTCATTATCAAATCTGGATCTTGTTTGTGGCTTGTACTACTTGTTTATTACAAATAACAGGTGCTTATGGATCTGGGCTCTGCTGAAAAATTTTGAAGTCCTGATGAGAAAATTTTTATGTAACATTAAAATTTGTTATTTCACATTTAGTATTACTCAAGCAGTAATTCTGTGCATATAATAATGATCATCATGCATGTTAATGCTGCCATCAATGCTGTGCGCATTACATATATGTAAATGCTTGCCAGCTGATGTTGCGCATAATGCTGCCATCAATGCTGTGCGCATTATTAAGTTAATGATTGCCAGCTGATGTTGTGCATTTGATTGATGTTGCCATCAATGCTGTGCGCATATTAAATGCTTGCCAGCTGATGTTGCGTATCTTTTATTGATGACTGTTGCAACATGTGCATGTTCTCATTAATAAAAAAATATTGTTTGCACATAGGAAATACTTTATGCACACAATGATATTTTATATTAAGCAGGTCATGAAAGTATCTTAACTAGGGATAGCATTAGTAAGCAATATTATGTCTATAATACATGCATGCACATGCATGTATGATCCAATCAGAAACATTGTAGATGCTACCATTATTATTATTAGTTAGTACTTGTATGTCACATTTATAATTTATACAGGTATACTTAGGACTACAATGTGGTGTTAAAGAGTGAGGTCAGACTTAGAATGAGACTCAACAGCTGAAGGGGACGTTCCTCTATGTGAGCACCTGTATCTTGTTAGTGGCTTGTAATGTATGTTTGTGACAAACATAAACTATATCATGCATATATGCATATATATGGTTAGTATAGTGTACATGTAGTGGATTATTGATGCATTTATTGTGCTTGTAGTGTTTTATGATTATCTTACATGAATTTCATCCTTTTATAGTTTGTTGTAAGTACATATGTACTATAACGGAGTTACAAGGAATACAAAAGTTTCATGTGATTGGTAATAAAGTTTGTTCACCATGAGTGTTTGTACTATTGCTATTATTAGCCCGTGTGTTTATATTGCTTGCATTTGATGTGTTTATGTAACTATGCTTTACAGGTAATGACAGCTGGAAAGGATTTGATGATTCAGCAATATTTTTATTGCTGGATATTGTAATGTGCAATAATAATTAAAGGCAGTTCCGGATTTCGAATGTTGTAACTAAATTTATTTCATTATGAAATGGAACTTAATGTTTTATTGTAGGTCCTTGACAAGTATTTTTAGCACACTGCAGGAGATGGCTGCATAGGTTTTACATTACTGTAGTCTAAGGAATGGAATATGTAGTAAGATTAAATATTGTGGGATTCCAATGTATCTTATGTATTTTGTAATAGGGTATGATTCAAGGTTACATGTATATTCGTTTGATGGATATGTCATTATAAGCATGGCCACAGTAAGTACTCTCAGTATAAGTTATTGTTTGCCAGCATATCTTTCGTTCATGATTGTTAGTTTATTATAATAATATTATGTGAATGCATGTTGTCATTAACAAACAACAATTGTTTGCACATTGGAAAGTATTCATGTGTTCTATATTTATATGAATTTGCTCAATGCAAGTCTCAAAAAATCTTAATTCAGTATACAATTCGTAAGCAGATTAAAAGATGTTTGTCTATTCTTTTGTAGATTACGAATGACAACACTGTGCATGTTCATGTACGTAATCAATGTGTCCATGTTAATGGCTACTTAGGTATTATTTATTTCTTAATTCATGCTTTATGATAATGTGTATTTTTCTTCTAGGAAGATTGATGGAAACTAAAGCATTGGAGCATTTATGTCTTGACAAACACTGGATTGTTAATGTATGTTAATCTTGGCTTAGCATTGGTGCATCTTTTATTGACATTTTGATTATTAATATTATGCCTACATCTATTATTATAATAAAGTTTTGATACATGTAGTTAGTAAAAGTTATAATTTTTTGTTCCAACTTGGGGTCTTGGCATCCATCCCCTACCCCTGCCCCTGCCAGGTTGTCTTGGTAGATTGAGATACTATTATGGAATATAATTTAGTACATCATAGTAAAGACTTACAATTTGTCTATTGACAGCCCTCAATTGGGCAATAATGAGCTGCCTTTGCTGGTGCAGCAAAGGCAGTGCTGGGGCAGGAGGGACTGCCGGAGCCCCTCCAGGAGGGACTACAGGTGCACCTGCAGGAGGGACTGCTGGAGTTCCTCCATGAGGGACAATGGGTGCACCTCCAAGAGGGACTCCCAGAGCTGCTCCAGGAGGGACTATGGGTGCAGCTCCAAGAGGGACTGGCAGAGCCCCTCCAGGAGTGATTGCCGGAGCCCCTCCAGTAGGGATTGCCGGATCCCCTCCAGGAGGGATTGCCGGAGCTCCTGCAGGATAGTCTGGCCGCCCAGACCCAACCCCTGCGGGAGAAGGGTCTGGTACAATGCTTAACAAGACTTTGTGCAGCCGTCAGAAATCCGACGTGACCAATCAAGATTCAATTTGTCATAATGATGTCATTATTTTAATAAATATTCATTGTAGTTATTGTTAAGTATAACAATAGCGTGCTGTACTGAAATATCAAGGCACAGACTGTGGAAACCAGGCCATGAGAAGAGCTCTAGACACACTAGCTAGAGTTTCTGTCCTGCCTAGTCTTAGTCGGGAACTTATTCTCTCGATGGTTCAAGGCAAGAAATGTTGAAATGATGGAACACAATTCGGACTCATGTTAAGCAAGTCATTTTGTTCCTCTTTTAGTGGCAAATATCTCATTCTCCTGAGAACTTAGATCATAGCACTCAAAAGCATTTTTTATTATCATTAACACGTGCTTTAACTATTATTAAAATTAATAAATAACTACATTTCTTGGCTTCCTTCTGCACAAAGTCTTGTTAAGCATTGTACCAGACCCTTCTCTCACAGGGGTTGGGTCTGGGTGGCCAGACTACCTGCAGGAGGGATTGCCGGAGCCCCTCCAGGAGAAATTGCCGGAGCCCCTCCAGGAGGGATTGCCAGAGCCCCTCGAGGAAGGATTGCTGGAGCCCCTCCAGGAGGGATTGCAGGAGCTCCTCCAGGAGGGATTGCTGGAGCCCCTCTAGGAGGGATTGCTGGAGCCACTCCATGAGGGATTGCTGGAGCTCGTCCAGGAGGGATTGCCGGATCTCCTCCAGGAGGCAGAATGGGATCTTCCTCTCTCCTCTCCGGATCTCGGCTTGGTGACCTACTTATACTATGAAAAAGATACATACAAGTATATATAGTTTATAAGCTAGAGGTTGGATAACTGACTTTTTGCTTGCAAAGTACAAATAACAAATATTGAAAAGTAGTCTAATGCCTGATTGCAAATTGACTAAGGTCTAAATTTTAAGGGATTGTACTGCTCAGTGACAAAGTGTAGTTGAGCGGGATATCAGGCATGGTTATTAAAGATTATTAACCAAAACAGGATATTACGTCACATAAATCATTAGTTATTAGCTATGAATTTCATTATTATTTCAAGTTTTAAGATGTAGTATGTTTATTTTGTGTATGCACAAGTAGCTAAATATTAATATCTTGCAGAAGTTTCATTAAATATTCTCTAATGGATTTTTACACCTAGTTAATTAATATCAATAAACATGATACTGATATAAATATAAAAATAATTAACAAATTGAATAAAAGTATGGAAACAAGGAATAAAAAAATTTCTATACATAAGAAAAAGTAGGGTTGTCAAAAAATAAAAGAAACAAGGGGGTTGAGTTCAATCATATAGTAATTATTAATTCAATTAATAATAATAAAAGTTAATAAATAAAAAATAATTATTCTGACAAGTAATACATAAATTTCAACCCTACTTTGCAGCATTTAATGAAGGATTACTGATTCTTTAACATGACATAGTTTAATCAAAGAATGACAACCCAACTGCTTAGTTCCAGCCTACGAAAGTGT
>NW_003546901.1:0-4176 GCF_000090795.2 Amphimedon queenslandica
TAGTGAGGTATTTGGAATCACGACATCAGAAGAACATAGGCCCTCCTTTAAAAAGACTGCTGATGTTCGAAAGAAGAGTGTCCGCCATAAGAATACGCATAGAAAAGCTGTATTATTCAGCAAAGTATGCCCCAATTTGCGTATATTGTGGCAAACATCAACCTTTTACTTCTGAAAACTTGTATCCTCAATGTAGTGATTGCAGCAGTAAACCTCCAGTACCTAAATGATTATTTCCCAGCCTCTTTCACCAAGAGTCGTGCTTTTTCTCTCCTAATTTTCAAGTGTTTAGCCTTGTTTTTCTTTTTTGTAATTATTAGCACCTTTCTTTTACTATTTTGTAATTTTAGTCTCAATAAGTTGAGACTGGCAGACTGCAAGTGTTTAAATATTCATTAAAAATGAATAATAAAAAATTATTGATTTAAAAATTATTAATTATTATTATTAATAATGAATAATAATAATGAACCCGCCCGCCCGCCCGCATCACCCCCGCCTCTGTAATGGGAAACAAGGAATCTTATTGGAGTGGCCTAAGTGACAACTTCGAATCGAGTTACTCGAGCCATTTTACTTGACCAGTTAGCAGCAGATTTGGATGCAGTTTCAAAGGGAAAGAAAACAAAAGAGCCTCCCCTGCCTGTAGTCTTCTCATTGCCAAATATTACTCAACCAGCAACAGAAATACATCTGTACACCGTGCCAGATCCATCTCCCACTCCACAGAAGAAGCCTGATCAAGCAGTTTCATCAGAGACGAAAGTTATCAAAGAAGACAAAGAGTATCATACCGAAGCAGTCGTTCAGGAAATTTTAGCCACTCAACCAAAAGAGATTCATAAAAGTGATCATTGGCTGTACATTATTGATTCGGGTGGTCAGCCAGCATACCAGGAGTTACTGCCTTTATTCACTAGAGCAGCTTCTCTCAATATCATAACACTGGATCTTTCTAAGCCATGCAATGAGAGATTTGATCTGATGTACAGGATTGATGGACAATACTTTCCATGCCACTCCAAGTCAACTCAGTTAGCATTCTTCCAGTCTGCAGTTTCGAATGGAGCTAGTTTTAAGCCTCTTGATATTTCCTGCATCTCCAAGAAACCGACGCACTCCATGCATCTTGTATTGGGAACGCATTATGACAAGGTGAGCGATGCTACTCTAAAGGAAAAGGAAGAGATTCTAAAGTCTTCAATGTCTTCGTTGGAATCTTTTACTTGCAAAATTGCATTATTCATCAATCTGATAATGATTCTATCATAATTTCCTGTCAACACGATTGCTGCATCAGAAGAAAGAGCTAAATACAGTGAAGAGATTTGCAAGGCAATATGATTGGATGGTTCTGATGCTTCACTCAAAATGAGGTTACCAATTTGATGGTTTGCATTTGAGCTGTCTTTGCCCGAGCAGAGTATTAATTGTATCAGTTAAGGAAGCTTTATCTATTGGAGAAAGATATCGGATGAATGAGGAAGACACTAAACAAGCTTTGAGATATTTCAATGACGTCAGTCTCATGTTATATTATCCAGATATTACGAATGCTGTATTTATCGATTCTAAGCCAATCCTTGAGATTCTCTCACAATTATTAGCTCTCACATACGCATGGGCGGTTGCAGAAATTTGGTTTGACCTGGGCATCAATAATTAGTGGGTGTGGTTCCATACAATTTTGCAAGGAAAATGGAAAATACTGATCTACAACTTCATTGAGATGGTTTCTTAGCATAAAACGACAAAGAAGCCTGTTGAACTATCACAGTTTATACTGGATGCCCACACCAGAATCATGAATATAATTATTGGTCAAAAAGTCAACCTGGGCATTGCCCCCTAATGCCCAGGCCTGCAACCGCCTATGCACATACGTCACTGATAAAAATACCCGAGCATTAATATTAATCAACCCAGTTTCTCGAACCGTTACTAATAATCTCAAGGAAGGATTTTTCAATGAAGATATTTTAGAGCATTTGAAATCAAGGTCTGTCATATTTTGCTTGCCAGAGTTCCAGTTGTGTGACCTAATCAGACTCTTCCTTCATCTTAACATCATCACCAAACTAGAAGATGAACCAAAGGGACACTACTTCATTCCTTATGCTCTTCCTTCATACAATGAACCAGTTTCAATTAAGGAGACTAATGCTAAGCCACTTCTTATAGTCTGGAGGGAAGAGAAGAGTGAAGAGATCCTGCCATTTCCTACAGGATTGTTCCCTTTAACCATCGTACACCTACTCAACCAGAAAGAATACATTACTAAAATCTCTCCGTTGACGCCAGAGTATTGCAAATTTCGTGATGCCATGTCTCTCAAGATTATGTTCAAAAGGAAGGAGGACACACTTCACCTCATCAACCGTTACACTAATATTGAAGTATACTTTACTGGTCCTACCCAGCACTTTCCATTGGTACGTAAGCTACTCACAAAAGCTACTGATAATAGCAGTGATGCCATGCACCTCAAGATAATTACATCAATGCATTTGCTTGCCCTGCAAAGAGGAATAGCTGCTACTGTATTGTTAGATCCAGTGAAGATGGTAATATTGTCAATTGTACAGTTTGTTCTGTGTCAGCTACTATTATAAATACTGTAATAATTTTTATTTATAATTTATTACTTGTGTATAGGACCTGTTGAGAGTAACAATGGAACACAAATAAAGCAAGTTAATCATCAGTCATCAGATAAAAGTAAGAAAATACTATTTATTAAATCAGTCATTATTATTATTTATTTGTAGACCTTTTGGACAAGGAGCCTAAATTAAAGGACCTCCATAGGCTCTTTGATAGTTCTGCTGCTCATTTTTTAACTATTGGTACTGCACTTGATGTTGAAGTGGACGACTTGTCTCATAGTGAAAAGTCAACCTCTGATAAGCTACGGGCAGTTTTCAAGAGATGGATAGACTCCAATGAAGGAGTGACCTGGAGAAATGCTCTTAAAGTTTGTGAAGATTATCCTGAAAAATTTGGAAAAGTAAAGGCTGGTGTGGACAAATTTCTTGAATCAGATAGAGCTCTTAAAGAATATTTAAAATAAATATTTATGTCCTTTCATCCTTTATAATTGCTGGTTATAATGCATTGCGGTATCTGCCTGTTATTACTATTATTATTATTATTGTCATTTCAATTGCTCAAAAAATGATTTTTGTCTCTTTTTATATTAATACTTAATTAAATACATTTTCACTATAAATCTACAAAATGGAGAGAAGTCTAACTAGCTGCACTATATACTTGTGGCACATCATTTGTGCCATCAATTGGTTGTGTAGTACACAGTGATGTTGGCAAAATTTCATCAAAATTAAAAAATAGATTCTTATGATTCATTATTTTAATAACACATATTCATGATGTTTTCAAAGTCCCTTTAATTATCAAACAATTTTGTTTGTTTTGTATAGGCTGTTATGAGTCTGTTGTCACTTGTCAGTGTCTGTAATTTTACTGCATCTGCAGCATCTCATCTTATAGTTAGTGCATGCATGCCTATTAATAATAATAATTTAATGTAGTTTGAAATTATCACTGCACTGCTGCATCCGGGGAGTGACTACTGCAATACACGCCCAAGAGTTGGAACATGGACCAGTCCTGATACAGGCCTGAATCATTACTGATGATCGAGCCTGGACCGAGGATTTGGGGCAATGTCTTGATCCGATATTGACGAATCAGCCACGATTTATGCTGGTGCCAGACCTGATCCGACAACGATAACGATATTCATTAAGCCTCATTATGACGTACTTCCTGTTATGCTTAATTAATACTTAATTATTATTCATCATTAATTTAAAATGATTTGGAATTATTATTAAAACCAAAAAAAGATTATAATTGTTTTCTTCATCATAGTCTACCAATGTTCCACAAGTAAGACACTTCATGTTTTGTAACTTAAGACACCTAAAGAGCCATAAATTAAGAAGGCACTAAAATAATAAACTTACATTACTGAGAAATTAATTTCCCAAAATCTCCAACATTAATGAACTCTGGGGTTCCATGTAGTGAAGCAGATCTTTCANAGGTATCTTGTAACACATAGTCCTACAAAGCTTAGATCCATAACATAACTATAATGAGGCATAAATTCTACATAAGCAAAGGAACTACATACCTTCCTTAACCAGCATG
>NW_003546901.1:4585-37943 GCF_000090795.2 Amphimedon queenslandica
TCCATAATGAAAGGTATGTACTTCTAATTATAGTCAATTAAACTGAAGTCATTAATCTCACAATAATAATTAGCCTAAATTTATTATAAGTTTGTTCATGCAGTTTATACCCCTTTGATAATTCCTCATAAACCCAGGTCTCTACTTTCGTATCATAGAGATTTTGTAGGCAAGATGTGGTAAACTTTAATTGGAAGTTGTCAGTCGTTTTATTTTCCAGTCATGTATCTGCTCAATTAATTTATTTAGCTTGATTGTGTATCTACATGTGCCTACTTTTTACTCCGAAATATCGTGTATCCTACTCATGTTTAAGTAATAAACTGAATGGTTCAAAATAGCCTAAAAATAGTATTATAACATTTAATGTAGTCCACGGTACTCACATAACATCCAGTGATTTAGCCCTAGTGTATACAGCCAACGAGATTTCTCTTAAAGAGTCAGATTAAGATGATTTTCTTTAACAAAACATGTCAGGTAGTCCACGCGGGGCTGCCATCTTGAAAAGCATCGATCTGATCCAGTACTGATATACAGCCTGGACCAGTGCTGACGAACAGACATTACTGTATCAGCTATGACTACATCGGGACTGAAATAGATACTGGTCCAGGCCAGAGCAACAGCCTCGATTCAGCAGTGATGGCCGTCGATGCTGGACCGTTATAGAATCAAACCTGGTCCAGGCCTGATACCCATCATTCACGGATCATGCATGGTAACTCTTGGGTGTGTAAGGGTACCAAGAGTACTCTTGGTAATACGCATGCGCAAAGATCTGGTCACGTGATGTTGAAGGCGGGCTAACCAGCTGACAGCCTCAGCCTGACAACTTGTGAACTTGAAAGTAGACTTTTTGCTTTGCTGGAAATGTCTTTCCTTGATAATGAGGAAAGAATGATGGAAGTACCTACTGGATCCATACCTTCCAGTCCTCGTTCCAGTCCTATTGGTTTGTATAATCTACCCCCCACTTGTCATATATACTCAATAGGTAAGTGTCCACACCAGCTACTCTCAGTGTGACAGGCTCGTCATTTTGATAGATCAGTGCAGTATTACCCACACTGGTTATCAAAGACACTCTACAGTAACTGATGCTATGATCAGAGAAGAGGAATCATTGAAGGCAGACAATGCTAGAGAGTCTGAAGATGAGAAGAGAAAAGTAAATTATTTTTCCTTTTTATAAATTGTGGGCAAGATTTTAGAATGTTGATACATGTATATGTACTGTAAACTTGAGAGTAACTTTTAATTTTGGTTTAAAATTGAGTTTGACTGTCGGCAAGAGTAGATAATAATTAGAGGACAGTGTCCTACTGTACATATACCCCCTGCTTCATCACAGTGTAGAATTGAAGAGTCACATTCAGGATACTTCCATATTTTCATTGAGTAGTTATAGTTATTGCTAGTTATTTTCGAATAACTACTCGAAAATACTGAAAATATCCTGAATGTGACTCTTCAATTCTACGCTGTGATGAAACAGGGGCTATAGGCACAGTAGGACACTCTCCTCTAATTATTATTTACTCTTGCTGTCGGTATATTTTGTGGGTACTAATAATTGCGATTAGTAAATAGAGGATGTGCATGCTAAGTACAGAGCCTGAAATTACAGTCGGACATCGGACATTTTCCGACCATTTTGCTTAATTGTCTGACCAAATACCGTGTTGTTCTGCCATTTTGTCTGAACAACACAAAATTTTTTTATTAGTAAAACAAAATTTAAATAATTAATAAATTACGAGAGTATACGGATTAACCACGTTTCAAAATGGCGACTGGCAGCAGGAGAGCAAAGTATGATACTTACCTGAACTGGAAGAGGAACTACGACAAGCAGATACAAACAGTGACATGGCTGGATTGTGATGTAACTTCAGAGGCTGGTGTGAAGCATGTCACTAAGCTAAAATGTCGCGTGTGCACTAAATACAAGGACAAAATTGCAGGCAGAAAGAATTTCAGTGATAAATGGATAAGTGGTGCTCACTCAGTAAGAACAACTAACATTGTTGACCACGCAAAGTCAGACCAGCATCTACATGCCATGAATATTCCAAAAAAAGAGGCAGCTAAGGTACAAGGAGCAAGTGCTACTTCTTATGCACCAATTGCTCAATCTCTGAGTTGTGTATCTGATAGTGAGAGGGAGCATCTCAGAAGAAAGTTTAAAATAGCGTACTTTATAGCAACAGAGCAGCTCTCATTTCAGAAATACTCAAAGATTTGTGAACTTGAAACGAGACATGGTGTTACTTTGGGAAGTGCATATTTACATGAGAATGCTGCCAAAGAAATTATTCACTACCTAGCAACATCATATCAACAGAAGTCGATTAACAACGTGTCTTCTGCACCGTACCTATCATTGTTGTTGGATAGCTCTACCGATAAGGGAAACATTGACAATGAACAGTTATTAGTCTTATGGTGTGACACAGATAGCTCAGATGAGAAGATTCACACCAGAATGAGTTTCCTTTGTCTACATAAGCCTCAACAAGGAACCCTGCTGGCATTTTTGAGAGTCTGAAGCATGGTTTACATTGTCTAGGATTTCAGTCATTCACCAAAGATAGCTGTTTTAAGTTAGTTGGGATTGCTACAGATCGAGCAGCAGTAAATGTTGCTGATGGAGGGTTGAAGGGACTAGTTGATGAGGAATTGGAATGGATTTTTTGGATGTGGTGCTTAGCACACAGACTTGAACTAGCAATTAAAGATTCTCTGAAACACACTTCATTCGATTTAATTGATAAGATGCTCCTAAGGCTCTATTATCTGTATAAAAAGTCATCGAAGAAATGCCGAGAGCTAGAGAATATTATTAACGATTTAAAGGATGCATTTCAACTCAATCATGGTCAAGGTGATGGTGGATTGAGACCTATTCGTGCATGTGGAACCCGTTGGGTAACGCATAAGTTAAGTGTAATGAAGAGAGTTCTTTCTAAGTTTGGTGCCTATGCTGCACACCTTACCACTCTTTCTGAGGATTCGTCTGTTAAGTCAGCTGACAGGTGTAAGTTTCGAGGTTATCTAAGAAAGTGGACTGATGCAAAGTATTTGTTAGGTTGTGCATTGTTTGTTGACTTGCTGACTTCTTGTTCTATTTTTTCTAAGTCTATGCAAGCTGATGAGTTGGATATACTTGCTGCACTTGACTTGGGTGTGGTTTATAATCATGACCGACAAACCAGCACTGATTTTGCAGCAAAGAGAATATAACGGGATAAGAGAGCTGGATGGCTCCACTAAAGCTGCTAAAGATAGCTGATTAGCTGCTGGACACTGTAAATGTATAAACACGTGGTCAATCGCCATAGCAACTATCTAATCTGTTTCCATGGAAATTCTAATTAGCATTCACGAAAATTAGTCGTCCTATGGTATCTAATTGTTGCCTATACTGATATCTATTTTATTCTTGTGGCAATTAGAAACTAATAGTACCAGATTAGCAGTAAATATAAAGCACTTTAATGTAGGACTTTTGTTGTTTGCACATAAGACATGTGGGAATATGTACAGTAATAGTAATAGTAATAGTAATGATTACAAATATTGGTGTAATAGTAATATAATAGTAATTCAAGAAAATGAAATCCATTGTAATAATAATAGTAATATGAAATAGACAGTAATAGTAATTGTACTTGTAATAGAAATTATGATGTATGTAATATGTGTTGATTACATGTATGCTGCACTTGACAGTTCATAGAAATTATTAAGCGTCAATTTGTCAGTGCCACTGTCAGGAGGAACTTTGTGACGTATCCGATTCTATTCAAGTTGCTTCGTCATGTGTAGAGAGCATGTTTTTATGTCAAAAGCTTTTATTTATGTATAGTGTACATGTACCTTCACTT
Source organism: Amphimedon queenslandica (assembly GCF_000090795.2). NCBI lineage: Eukaryota > Metazoa > Porifera > Demospongiae > Haplosclerida > Niphatidae > Amphimedon > Amphimedon queenslandica. Next base: position 8,476 of record NW_003546901.1, read on the forward strand.
AAAAGTAATAGTTATATAATCCAATTAAAATAATAAAGTAATAGTAATAAGAATTGAATATCAAGTAATAGTAATAAAAGTATAATTGCTTTAGTTTAGTTAAGTCATGTAATAGTAATATCAAAAATTTTCTGGTAATAGTAATTGTAATAGATTACATTTTAATGTAATTGACCCCATGCACGTACATGTAGCCAGTTTAGTTTTTACATTTTATTATTGCAAATGCACCTTGACCTACAATGTACCATTGCTTCAAGAATAACATTTTTAGCCATTAATTTTTGTTTATTCAATATTTGAAGAATTAAAAATACATTTGTATTGTACATGTATGACTTTTTATTAGAGTAATTTTGGACTAGGGCTGAAACGAATAGTGAGATATTCGAATATTCATTCGTTATTGCAATTAATATTTGAATGATTTTTTGCTATTCAAACTATTCGCATAATAAAATTATTATTAGTTATTGCAATAATTAATAATCACCCCCTCCGTGTGTCACCTGCACAGGCTGTTTTTTAGTCTGTTACTTGGTCTATTTACTTAACAACTCGCTAAATACTGATGCTGTGGCCAGGGAAAGTTGTTCTTAATCTCTAAGTTGCCCTGTTTGGCATCATTTTGACAAGTAGCTTATAATCATTCAGCAATAACAGTCGAATTATTTGAATATTCGTTCGTTTAGCATGCCAACTATTCGAATAATGAAAAATGCTATTCGTTTCAACCATATTTTGGACCATTGGCAAATTTATGACATTAACATTTATGCTTCCATTTTTTTACTAGGTTGATGAGTTATCTTGTATGAAGGTGTCAAAGCGTTTTGAGCGCCTACAACACTTATTAAATAAAAGCAATATATACAGCAAAATACTGCTAAGTAAAATGGAGGCACAGATTGAGGAGAATAAGAAAGAGAAGGAGAGAAAGAGAAAGTCAGAAGCAGCATCCACCGAACATAAAACTAAGAGAGAAAAAGAAGTAAGATTTTACCCTGTATTTTGGAGGAGAAATTATCTAGAAATTGTCATTTTTGATAGACTTTTGCTTGTGAACCATTATATTATTTGCCAAATGAAAGCATCAAAGAACATGTATTTAGCAATTTTAAAATTTCAAAAACTTGTGAAAAGTGATTACTCTAGTTGTCACTTACATACAAATGTTTTTGAGGTATATTCAGAGCTACTGTTATTCACAGTTTTTACCACTCCCAGCAATTATTATACATGTATTTGATATTATTTGTATATGCACTTGTGTAGGATAATGTGAAGACAAAGGCTAGAAGAAGTACAAGGAAAAGGAAAGTTAATGACGAAACTGATTATCAACTATCAGATTATATGGATGAATCGGTGAGTGTAATAATCATAAGAAATTAATATTCAGAAAATGAAAGCTTACATGTAGAAGGGAATTAAGACATGTGTATATATTTTTAAACTTGTACTTAATCATCAAATTCTAGAGATTCATTAATTGGTAGGATAATTAATTAAGTTACAGTATCAGCCTCTATAATAGCTTTAACCTTATTATTGAACCTTCTTATCATACTGGTTTCTGCTCCATGTAGTATACATGTATGTACTATGTACATCATGTATGTTTCATTTTTGTTAGCCGTATATTATTTTCAATTTTTCACATGTCATTTTATTCAGGGAAGATTGAAAAAGAGACAAAAGGTTGATGTTAAACCTAATGACTTTGCTACCAGTTCAAGTCAAGAGGAAGGTAATGATAGCATATTGATACAGTATGTATATTGATTGAATGTGTATAGTGTACAGTTGTACACCTGGTTTGGGGGGGGGTAGCGTACGCTTTGATGAATTAGTACATATTGTTATAGTTAGGAGTTATCTCAGCTTCATCCTCCATGGTTATTGTTATTATTGGTATTGTACTATTATTTTTTTTATGTACAGTACAACCTCGATTATCCGGATTCTGAAATCATGACCGGAAGTGACCACGTGGTGCTTTAAATTCACTTAATTAGAATATATGGTATTATAAAATGGCTGCTTTCAACAAAGAGTAGCTTGTTTAGCAGTGGAATGCTGCTGATTAATGGCTTTCTACTAGTAACAAGGCTTGGATTTAGCTTCCTTATGGCTGATTAAGGTTGTAACTTTTTTTGGAGTAAGTATATGAAGGTTTTACAGGTCATTTCAATTATCTGGACTTTTCACTTATCCGGACCACTTGATGGACAAAGGGGTCCGGATAATCAAGGTTATACTGTACCGTATTTCCTTAAATAAAAGCCCGGGCGTTTATTTCCTAAAATGATATTTGGACCTTGAAAATTTTTTTAAATAAAAGAGACGTTGGGTCCAGAATGGGATTCGAACCAGTGACCTCACAATTTGATTTCAAGGCATCTAAGTTACTTGTAGGCTAGATTTGCGTATTTATAGTTCAATTTTATTGCTACCCCTGCGTTTCTTCGCATCTGGCTTTTATCTAAGGATATGTTGTATATGGTATATTTAATAGGTACATGTAGATATATTGAAGGTCAGCTGGTCCCCTCATTACAGCCGAAGTTAGTAACAGGAGGTATTCTAAGACCATATCAATTGGAAGGTGTTGAATGGTTGAACGTTTTATATGAAAATGGAGTCAATGGGATATTAGCTGATGAGATGGGACTGGGAAAGACCATACAGTGTATTGCTTTCATTGCTCATTTAATTGAAATGGGAGTGCTGGGACCATTCATTGTTGTAGCACCTTTATCTACTATATCTAATTGGGTGTCTGAATTTAAGAAATTTGCACCAACTGTAAGTACATATCTTATGTACATGTGATGTATTAACTACTTGTACATTTCTACATTTATTTGTACATATACATCTAAGGTTTCTGTTGCCTTCTCAGCCTAAATCTGATCCTTTGTTCTGAATTATCAATTAAAGCATGTAGATCAAGTGAAATTTTAAAAATTAGTACACACCAAATCAGTACCATTAACAAGGGCCTGGAATAATAGTTGGACATCAAACATTTTTGTTCAGTTGTCTTACCAATTAAGTTCTGTGTTGTTCTACCATTTTGTCTCAATAGTATCATTTTTAAAACAACGATATAAAATTTAATTCATTACTACATGTAAAAGTATACTAACCCATTAATAATGGTCAATCAAAGCATGCTAATTAAGTAAGCTAAACAGCATGAGCTGACAAGCACTTGTATATTAACTAAAGCCACTAAATTGCATGTGTACAATTGATGTCCTCAATTATTATTCTTATATTTCTCCTCCCTCTTTCCTTTCCATCACTCATACACACTGTACATGTATTGCAGGTATCAGTATTCCTATATCATGGTAGCATATCAGACAGACTGGCTTTAAGGAAGAAGATATTTAAATCTAAACACAAAGATGGTATTCTTCCAGTTGTTGTGACATCTTATGAGATTGTACTGAAGGACAGTTCATATTTAGCAAACAAGTCATGGAAATTCTTAATTGTTGATGAAGGACATCGTATTAAGAACCTTAACTGTAAATTGATCAGGTAATTATGTGTGATTGTACATTCATTGATACATGTACGTGTATATAGTCATGTACTGTACACGTATGTGTACAATGTACATGTACTTTTGCTATAAACCTACTGTATACCCTTAACTATAAATACAGTGTCCATTATGATGCTGTTTTTCCATTGCCTGTCATTAGGACATTAAAGACATATGATGCTGCTAATAGGCTGCTATTGACTGGTACTCCTTTACAAAATAATTTAACTGAATTATGGTCTTTACTTAACTTCTTACTACCAGATCTGTTTGATGATCTTAACAGGTAAGAGTGATACATTTATACTTACATGTATACAGGTTTCAATCATAATAAAGGTGTTTAAAGCATTTTTGGACAAAGCATATGGGCTATCATTATATATACTGGGTATTTGTGGCATATTTTTGAACTGAATATTTTCAGCTTTTAATAAATGTAATTAGTTTGTATCAAAAATTTAAAACGTGACTGGTGATTTCAGAGCCATATTTAAAGAAAAAGTGTGGGTTGTACTATTCAGAAATTAGCACAGTTTTTACAATTGCCATAACTGACATTTTTAGCTTAAAATTTGATCACAAACATCAATAATAATTACTCCTATTATTTTTATAGTTGCCTTGCTTTTTTCTAATTTAGTTTCCAATCATGGTTTGATTTCAGTTCAGTGGTTGATGATAATACAATTGAATCAAATGAATCAATCATTAATAGAGAAAAAGAAGAAAAAGTCCTGAGCACATTGCATCAGGTACAGTACATACATGTAGCTGTTAAGTTTCCTACATGGAAAAGAGAAAAATCCCCTTCTAAGTTTCAATAGTCTACATGTAATGAAACTAGAAATTTTAAACTGATTGCAATTAAATTTGGATTTTTAAATTTTTAACGTTGCTTAAAAATTGGTCTAAAGTCACTGTAGTGACTGTACTGTAGCAGAAACTGAAATTACATGTACATTCAAACTATGTTCAGACACTGTGTCTGAAGTCTGAACATTGCCTAATGTTATCTGCCATTTTTATGAAATGGTCAGACAGGGTTTTTCTCGTGATTTTGGCATTGTCCTCATACAGACTTTTGTCCTTGTAAAGGGATTTTGGCCAAATTTTTATTAAAAATGAAAAGTAGAGAATTTTCTTTTTTTTTAATTTTTCCTTATGCATACATATGTTTTATGCTGTGTAGAAAGTTTGAGCTGATTCTGATAAATTTGGAATTTTTTAACAATTTTTTTAAGTTGCTCAAAAATCAGGCCAAAGTGTGCAGGGATTTGGTCAAGTTTCATCAAAAGTGAAAAGAAGAGAATTTTTCTTTTTATTACATTCCCTGATGCATACCGTACAAGATGATTTAGTTGCGAGGAATAAGTATTTGCAATTTACGGTTCTATGAAATAATCGCCATCATAAAATCCGCCGTTTTGTTTCAATCTGAGCATGCTCCATGGTACATGGCTCAAAATCGTCAATATAAAATCCTTCAATTTCTTTTCACAGGCAGATTTGCTAAATATTACTCACACCAATAAATCAACTTGTACAGTACATGTTTTAGTTTTATATTGTGTAGAAAGTTTAAGCTGCATCCAATTAAATTTGAATTTTTTGTGAATCTATGAAGTTTCTAAAAAGTCACTGTACTTAGTACATGGTCTTGGGCCTAATTTCTCCCAAAATAAAAAGGAGAAAATTCTCCATTTTTATTACATTTTATTTCTAATACAATGCATGTTTTTATATTGTGTAGAATTATTCCTGTTCACCTTTTTTAATTTTTAGATTCTAACTCCATTCCTCCTTCGACGTCTTAAAACTGACGTTGAACTTGGCATTCCTCCCAAAAGAGAAGTGTTAGTATATGCACCTTTGACATCACTGCAAGAGAAATATTATACATTAATATTGAATAAAACAATCGATAAATTAATCAAGAATGGTGAAAAAAGTGACTATCTGACTGATGATGTGGTACTTCATGATAACAGTGAAAGATCTTCCAAGAAGAAAGCAAAAGAAAGGTAGGAAAAATACAGTATATGAGGACTAACAGTTTGGAGTATTTTGTAGGATATTATTTCCAATATAGCATTATAGCACTTTTTGCATGCATGTACATGTACACTTATTGTGACAATTAAAGTACAAGTAATTTAGTAACGACTACTTTCTGATGTACTACTGTACATGTATGGGCATACACATAGCTACACATACATTGTACATGTGTAAGTATACTTTTTATTGATGTGCAAGTATCATCCATGCACATGTGAATGCATGCATGTACTTTTCTCTTGTCTATATTCAAATATTTTTGTTATTGTTATAGACTTTCTCTGCTGAGTGATGATCAGATTGAAGCTCATTTTGAAGCATTGCTTGCTGGTCAAGATCAAGATATTACTGATATTGATTCATCTAATAAAGAAAATGAGAATTGGTACAGTATGTATGTGTATGTATGTACATCAAATACATGTACATGTATGTATTTTTAATCCTAGCAGCTGCCTCAAAATTATTAATAATGGGAAATTATTTTGTTATAACTTAAGAAAATTACCTTGTACTCTAACATTTGGTTTTTTTCAAAAATTCTATATTACAAAATTCATTTTTATTATCACTCCCTCTCTCCCTTTCTCTTTATAGCAGCAGTGAAGAGCATAAGTCAGTATTTAATGTTAAAATGACTTGTATGTGGGTCATGTTAAGAAAGTGTTGTAATCATCCTTATCTGGTTGAGTTTCCACTGACTGACGATGGTCAGCCTAAGATTGATGGTGATCTCATTACTGCAAGTGGCAAACTATTGATGTTACATAAAATGTTACCTCATTTGGTGAAGCAACAACATAAGGTTTGTCTTAATTGCAATACAAGATGATTTGTGACCATAATTGACAAAAGGTACCTATGGCGGGTAGTGAAATTCATCTTTATAGCCAAAAAAATCCAACTTCCTGAGCTTAATTTATTGTAAAATTAATCCACAGTATGCAAAAAGTTACTATGTAACTTTTAAAAACAATGGTTGTTCAACAGAACACTCACAGATTGATATTTTCCATTATATTGATGAATTTCAAAATCCGCCATAAGGTACCTTTTGTCAATTATGGTCACATTTATTGAAGATCAGAGTAATATTATTTTGTTAATTTGTCAGTAGAAAGTACTTGTATTTATTAAAATTTTTGCTGCATGTTATTGAGCGTACTCAAATTGAAACCAAGTGGCAGATTTTAATATTCCTATTAATTATTCACAAATGAATCTACACAGTACCATGTCTATATGTGCCTATATACATTTAGATTTGTGTGATGGTGTTGTTACCAGGAGAACTTGGCAACAGGTTCTGTCAGTGGATTTTGAGGCCTATATACATTTAGATTTGTGTGATGGTGTTGTTACCAGGAGAACTTGGCAACAGGTTCTGTCAGTGGATTTTGAGGTTGTGAACAAAATACTTGTGCCACATATACTACAGTGTACAGGGTATTTTTTCAAAAATTGCTACAAGTAATTTTTTATTTCATTATTTTTTCTGATTCTTCAGTATCGATTTTTAAGTTGATTCCAATCAAAATTGGATTTTTTACGGATAATTATTGTTGAAGCTACTCAAAAATCAGGCCAAAGTCCTTATACAGGGCTTTAGGCCAAATTTCGCCCAAATTGTAATTTTTCCTAATGCATATGCATGTTTTTTACATTGCATAGAAAGTTTGAACTGATTCTGGTCAAATTTGGATTTTTATAGTATAGTGTCTTTGGCCTGATTTGGAGCCACTTGAAAATTCATACAAAATTCAGTACAGGGTCACTTGCCAAATTTCTACGAAATTGAAAAGGAGAGATTTCTCTATTTTTATATTATTCCCTGATACATATACATGCTGCCAGTTTGAGTTAGTTCCGATCAAAATTGAATTTTTTACAAATTTTTAAAGTTACTCAAAAATTTTGCCAAGTCCCTATACTATATGATACAAGGTCTTTGGCCAAAATTGACCATGAGAGAATTTTTATTTTTATAATTTTTTTGATACTTGCATGTACATGTCCTCAGTTTAAATATTAAGTTTGAGTTGATTCTGATCAAAATTTGATTTTTTATAGTTGCTCTAAGCCCATCTACATGCAGTATGCACTGTATTTCAGTGCTTGTCAGCTCGTAAATCATGCCTGTTAGCTCACTTACATTTACATGTGGCAATGCTTTGTCATATTATACTACCATTATTATTCGCATCATAGCAATATTCATGTACATTATACCTACATGTACATTTTAATATGCAACCTGACTGTAGTGACTGCACCAGTACGTGTATTTATTGTTTCTGTTTTTTTTGATGTTGATATTTACACATGTACATTATTGTTGCTCTTATACAGTAAATATTTCTTTTTAGGTCCTTATATTTTCACAGATGACACAGTTATTGGACATATTATCAGATTATCTTGAATTGTCTTCTCTTGGTTACTCAAGACTAGATGGCACAATGTCTTACTTTGACAGAGAATTAGAGGTACATCACATCCCAACTACAGTGTACATGTACATGTATAACCATACTCCTGTGTATTTTTAACAGATGGCTCGATTCCGTGATGATCCTGATTGTAATGTATTTCTATTGAGTACTAGAGCTGGTGGTTTGGGCATTAACTTGACATCAGCAGATACTGTTATTATATTTGACTCAGACTGGGTAAGGAGAGAGAGAGAGAGATGAGTGCTCAAACATCTTTCCTTGTACATGTATATTGTACGTGTGTAGTAATCACTTAGCTTGGGTTCTTGTGTTGCATGTACAATGCATTATTGGGCAAAGCCCACTGATGTGAAGTATTTTTTTATGTACATATGTCGGGGGTGTGACTGGGAGGCGTGACCAGAGGGCAGAGTCCCTTAATGTTTTACATTCTTTCTAGTAGAGTATACACTTCACTCCATTGTAAAAAGGAATACCTTATACACGTAGCTAGAAATTTTTGAGTGCCAAAATATTGGGGAATGGGTTTGGTGGTTAAAATTCAGGCAAATTTTTGGCACTGCTACACAGCTCTAGAATTCAAAGCTAAAATTTTAACAAATTGGCCTCCTAAAATTTTACTCCATTTTTGGCCTTAATAAAGAGTTTTGTATAGCATGTAAATTTTTCAAAACATAGTTTTGTTAGTTCTTAACAATTCACGTGTGGTATGTCTGTCATGCATGCAGGTATATTTAAATTTTTGCCTTTTTACATGTATTATTCTTAAATTGCAAAATTATAGTGCTACACAAAAGCTTCATGCCTTACTGTATTTTATGTTATAATTCTCTTCAGAATCCTCAAGTTGATTTGCAAGCTCAAGATAGATGTCACAGGATAGGACAGACTAAGCCAGTGATGGTCTACAGGTTTGTTACTGCCAATACAATTGATCAGAAAATTGTGGAGAGGGCAGCTGGAAAAAGAAGATTAGAAAAAATGATAATTCATAAAGGTAGTCACAATTACTCTGTTGTGTTTAACTGGTGATTTTAAATGGGGTTGGTTGATTTTATTATTTTCGTGTTACCATTTTTACTTCTGAAGCAGCTTATGCACCCTTTTAAAATTGCCCATTTTTATTTTGTTAAAATGAATGGAAATTGTACATACACTAATCAATAATTAATACTTTATTACTTTTGAGCAGTTACAATCCAAAATTATGTGCATGCATGTGCCTCAAAGAGTCTTTGCATTTTGATTAAAACCATGAATTGCTATTAACAAGAGTAGATGATAGTTAGAGAGAGTGTTGAACTGCACTATGCTAGCTGGAATATGACCGTGTAGAACTTTCTTGCACATCTTTGGGCATTCCCGCATACTGGGTGTGGCTGAGTAAGAAAAAATGGCTGCCTAGTTTGCTCAACAAGGTTTACTGGCCGTTTTGGAGTCTCTGCTATAGCTGCACTGCATAACAGGCTTCAGCAGGATTATAAAGTGTACTAGTATGATGTCTAAAGCTTCTTCAAGTGTTCTCCACTGTTCCTTATGCAAACTTCTACACGTGCTTTTAGTAGGTACACCCACGCTTCAGGTCTCTCGTGACTTAGTTCTACGTGGTCATATTCCAGCCAGCATAGTGCAGTTCGACACTCTCTCTAACTATCATCTACTCTTGCTATTAACATTTTGTATTTTCTCCCTAACCATTACTATAGGGAAGTTTAAAGGTGGTAAAGATGGCCAAAGTAGTGCATTTACAGTTGAAGAGCTTGTTGAGTTATTAGAGTCTGTTGATCATGACAAAGTTGTGTCTAGCAATGACATTATATCAGATACTGCATTAGCTGCATTGCTGGACAGATCAATGTTAACTGGTAGTAGTGGAAAGAGTGGCACTGCTACTGTAGGACCTGACCATGATAGTATATTTAAAGTTATAATTGAAGACAAAGATGATAAAGATATGTCCCTTTCAAGTAATTTAATTTATTATGTTCATTTCCTTGATTATTTTCTCCTTCTATAGAATAAATACATAGGCAACTCTGAACAATGACTATTATTATTTAACCTTATTTTTATCGTCTCATTTATCCGTTAATATCCATAGTAACACTAGTTCAATAGAATTATTAAATTTAGTATGGTGTGTGGGAGGATCAAAGGTAACTCCAGGAAATTATAGCACTATGGTTTGAGCTAGTACTAATAAGTTATAATGAATTATGGTGTGTGCCACAGTTCATAGTCATAGCTCCTGTCCAAGGATGGAAACCTGCATGATCACGTTATCCTTTAGATTTTTACTCTTTTCATGGTTGTACCCATTATTAAGGAACTTGCTTAACAAAAAGGATCACACCTGCTGGCATGGCCCGGCAAGACTACTGCATCCTCCTATATACTATGACTTTCAGACCCACTGCAAAAGCAACCACAAGATTAATAGTAAAATAATTTATCATTGTTAGACTAGTAAACAATAATAATAATTACATGGTACTTCAAAGTGATGTTTAGTTCTATGAAAAAACATTTCGTTTGAGTTGTGGTCCAAGACAAAAAATACTGATTTAATATACAACAAAATTAGCCAATGTTCCACTATGAAACACCTTCACAAAAAGTACTTCTTCATGATCATACAATATTGGATGCCCTTTTAATAGTTCATAAGCATGTGGCTCATCATTAATAAAGTTTTTACTTTTCATTTTTAATCGTGTTTCAACATTGACCTATTACAATAATGATGAGGAATATTTGTGGAGGAATATTATGTACCTCTATTGTTAGATCATAATCATTGACTATGTGTAAGTCAGTAGAAGCCAATCTTGATAAAAAATTGAACCCTAAGTTTGATTATTCATTATTATTAAATGCATACATGTATATAACTCACTTTGTGTTCTTCACCCATTGCAATACTTTTTTGTCTAAGATCTATTAATAAATGCACTATTCATGTCTGCATTAATGTTGTTAACTCTAAAATTCTGGCAACAGTGGATTACTACTATAATAAACACTACATTATTAAAGGGTACATTATTAGTAGTAAAGGTTTACAATTAGAAATTCAAAATTAGTGATCCCAAATCACACATTTTGATTGATAATCACTGGTAATGACTTGAGATTAGGGTTCCCACACCCACAGAACACTGGTATAGCTAGTGTTCATACAGGTTCTCATTAGTGGATTTTAAAGTTGCTCAAAAATTCTGACAAATTACCATGCACTACAATTTACAGCATTATGTTTCAAAAATTGCCATTAAAAAATCTATTTTTATAATTTTTTTAACATCTTGTGAACATGTGTTGTTAAAATTTTTGAGCTGATTTCAATGAAAAATTGTAGTTTTAACAAATAAGATTATTTTTAGTGCTACTCAAAAATCTGGTCCAAGTTTCTGTACATTGTTTATAACCAAAGATTGCCAAAAATGACTACGAGAGAATTCTTCATTTTAAAATTACAGATACAAATTCTTATGTTGTGTAGCAAGTTTGAGCTGATTTCAATCTAAATTGGATTTTTACAAATTTTTAAAAGTTACTCAAAAATATTGGGCCCAAGGCCAAAGTCTCTTACATGCATACATGTAAGTCCCTGAGTACAGGGTCTTTGGTGAAATTTCACCAAAAATGACTTAAGAGAATTCTCCACTTTAATAGTTATTTTCTGTTGCAATATGTTTCTGATCAAAATTAATTTTTTATGAATTTTGGTCAACTAATGCATTACTCACTGTACTGCATTGGAAATAGTGTAATACCATAAGAAACACCAATAGGTATTATCTATAATCACTCCCTAGTGTACATTGTGGTTTTTTATAATTATATTAGAGTAGTTTACATGTACATGTATATGTACATACCTTCCCATAATTGAGCTGTGATATAAGGAGCCATTGGTGATAATAACTGAAGAAAAATCAGCAATAATTTATGATACTCTAGTGTGCCCATTAGTCTTCAAAACTAAGTGAATTAATATAAAAATAATACACAGAACAAAATGATTAATAAATACAAGAAATTTAATTTTGGCAAATTGCTAGATTTAATTTGGCAAATTTGGGGCCATGTGCCATTGAAATGACTCAAAATGGCAAAATTTTATTGTGACAAATCGCTATCAAAATGCCAAATTTGCTAAATTTAACTTCCTCAAAAGTTTCCTGCTACATTGTGTATACAACAATAATTGTGTTTTACTAGTAAAGTTAACAATAATACCCTGCTATAAATGTAAATATGCAATATTTAAATTAAATTTAGTTTTTGTCTAGCAGGAATAGAATTCACTTTTCTGGAGTCTACCTGACTGAGATTCAGTGTCTCTGTGTAGTACCACAGCACATGATATTGGATTGACTGATCTTACGATCCCAATTAAGAGGAATGAAGCTACTCTCAGTGGAATAACAGATACAGTTAGTGACATTGTCAATCACCATTCTAGCATTATTGTTTAATTTTGCATGAAACTCCTCCCATTTGTAGTTGTCATTATTTTTTTCATTGTGACCACACACATTTGAATGAAACGGTACACACATTTGAATGAAATGGTCAACATTTTTACCACAAAATATCAATTGACACATAAAATTTAATAGGGGCGACATACTTTTCAAACATACAAAAGTGCCATACCCAATTTATAAACTGTAAATTTAATCACTTCCAATAATAACTCCCAGTAGAATTATTGCTTTCTTTCAGTTTTAGTTCTATTGTAAAGCCAGTGTGAAGCATTACGCTGCAAAAAATAGCATGGCAAGAAAATTTAAGTGTATTTTCGTTACATCTTTTTCAGCTGTCTTAGTTCTTTTTTGGGATCATCTATTGTGCTTTCAATTGGGTATTAATTTGCATTTCATGATTGTAAGATTTAATCTTTATATTCGATGTATTTTTTATGTTGCATCTGTGTTTTCTTTTCCTATCATTGGGCTATTGGCTGATGTACGTATTGGAAGATATAAAGCTATACTGACAGGTATGATATTATTTTTTATATCATGGATTATGTCTGGGATTGGATTCATCATACAAAGTTGTGATGGCCCCATTGAAGCACTATGGTCGGTGTACAGCTTAGCTTATTTGATCCAGTATATTGGTTTGGCTTTTTTCACTGCTAACATTATTCAATATATCATTGATCAACTTGTTGGAGCTTCAGCTGATGAACTAAACACTGTAATATACTGGCACTGTGCTTCATTGCCACTTAAATCGTTGCTTCTTAGTTTTGCTACCTGTTTTAATATTTATAAATATCACAATTTGATCATGTTTATACTATCAGGAGTAGCTGTATCTCTTGTACTGGTGTCTCATTCATTCTTCAAACACCAATTGGAGAACATATCGCTGATCAAAAATCCCATCAAACTGATACTTCGAGTATTATGTCATGCCAGGAAGCACAAGTATCCTGAGAATCGTAGTGCTCTGACCTACTGGGAGGAAGAGGTTCCTTCAAGAATAGACCTGGGTAAAGAGAAATATGGTGGACCATTCACAGAGGAAGAGGTAGAAGATGTGAAGACATTTTTTCGTATAATACCAATATTCATTGCAATAATTGGGTATTCACTAAGTGAAGAACATTATTATCATCTATCCAATGCTGACACTTCATTTCTAGACTGTCTTCTATTAAATGATGCCTTGCATACTGCATGTTCACTTCTTCTATTACTAATGTTTTTGTACCTTTTTAGAGTCTTTTTCTACAAGTATATTCCTAGTATGCTATGTAGGATGAGTATTGGATTGGTCTTTGCTTTGCTATCAAGAATTCCTTATCTGTTACCATTTTTAAACAGTAAAGGGAATGAGCTAGCTTCACAAATACTATTGGGAATATCTTATGTATTTGTCAATCCTGTTTCACTGGAGTTTACAGTAGCTCAGTCACCAGTGCAGACAAGGGGAGTGATGGTGGGCATTTGGTATGCTTCATGGCAGATTGGTTCTAATTTAAAAATTTGTTTGAGTCTCTTATTTCATTGTAAACATCATGGTATCTGCTTAAATTTCTATTACTATCTAACAAAAATTCTGCTGCTTTTTGTTATCTTGATAGTGTTTGCATTACTGGCTAAAAAATACAAGTATCGTGTGAGAGAAACTGATGTCAATATTTATCAGATTGTTGATCATACTTATCAAAATTATTTTAAACAAGAGAAAGAATACAATAACCAGGAGAACAGTATGGACATTAGCTCAAATTAATCATTAGTGGTTCGTGTGTGATTTGTTGCAATGCACATTGAAAAACAACTGCTATGTTAATTCTATATTGCTTTCAATTTCATTAACTAAGTGTTACGCTGTGAGAAATAAGAACTTTTTTCTTTAACTATCTTAATTCTTTATTGGGGTTTGTAATCATTTTATTAAGTTTATTTGCACACAAATAATTAATAATTGTAAGAATTGCTTTTTGTACATGTAGTAAAGGTTATTTATGTGAAACTGCATTAGTTTACATAAATAAGAATTCATATTTTCAGTTTCGTTCTGTGCTCATAGTATAAGTTGTTGTGATTATTAAGCATAAAGAACCACTTCTGTCATGGCAAGGAAACTTAACTTTGTTATCATAACCACTTTCACAGCTGTCTTAGGTCTTTTGTGGGATTACCTTTTGAACTTTCAATTTGGAATTAATTTGTATTTCTTTATTGTCAGGTTCAATTTTTGTATACAATCTATTTTATATATTGGGTCTGTGATATTTTTTCCTTTCTTTGGTCTATTGGCTGATGTGTGGATTGGAAGATATAAAGCTATACTGATCAGTATAGCATTGTGTTTTATATCATGGATTACATCTGGGATTGGACTTATTATACAAAACTTTGATGGCCCTAACAAAGCACTGTGGTTAGTGTCTAGCCTGATTCATTGTGTTGGGTTTGCTTTGTTTACTGCTAACATTATTCAGTATACCACTGATCAACTTGTTGGAGCCTCAGCTGATGAACTAAACACTGTAATATAATGGCACTGTGCTGCTATGCCAATGCAGTATTCACTATTCCATTTGGCAAACTGTTCTGCTACTTATTATAATATTAAGTTGATCATGTTTATATTATCAGGAGTAGCTGTATCTCTTGTACTGGTGTCTCATTCATTCTTCAAACACAAACTGGAGAACACATCACTGATCAAGAATCCTATCAAACTGATAGCTAGAGTTTTGTGTTATGCCAGGAAGCACAAGTATCCTGAGAATCGTAGTGCTCTGACATACTGGGAAGACGATATTCCTTAAAGACTAGACCAGGGTAAGAATAAATATGGTGGGCCATTTACAGAGGAAGAGGTTGAAGATGTAAAAAGATTCTTTCGTACAATACCAATATTCATTGCAGTAATTGGCTATTCACTTAGCTTAGAAGCTCATTATCTTTCTTTGAATGGTGGAACTTCTTTTTCAGTCTGCCTACTGTCAAATGATGCCATACATGTTACAGGTTCATTTCTACTAATAATGATGTACTTGTACTTTGCTAAAGTTTTTTTCTACAAGTATATTCCTAGTATGCTATGTAGGATGAGTATTGGACTAGTCATTGCTTTACTATCAAAAATTACTGATTTGTTACCATTTTTAAGCAGTAGATCTATATTGACAAAGATTATTTCACAAACACTTATGGGAATATCTTTTGTTTTAGTCAATCCCGTTTCACTGGAGTTCATCACCAATGGAGACTAGAGTATACTTCATGGCAGATTGGTTTTAATTTAAAAAATTATCTGAGTTATATTTTTCATTGTCAGTATAAGGAAATCTGCTCAAATTTGTACTACCATCTAACAAAAATTGTCTTGCTTCTTATTATCCTAATAGTGTTTGCATTGCTGGCTAAACGTTACAAGTATCGTGTGAGAGAGAATGAAGTTAATATTGTTCAGATAGTGGATGGCACTTATCAGAGGTACATGGAACAAGAGAAGGAATACAATAACCAACAGAACAATAATACATGTAGATAGTTAATACATCCATGTAATAATTCATATTGTGTAGTTGCATTGTATTTTGTTTTGTTTGTTATTTTAAGTTAATGATATATTGCAGAGCATCAATGTGTCTTGGGAATAATTTGTAATCAAATTTCATTGATTTTATTATGTCACAATTGTTGCTTTGCTACTGTCAGTTGGTTATTGTTGTGCACTTGTTTCTTTTTGCTTCAACATTGGTGAGTAACTTTGAGGAGCTGTTTAATACAACTACTGAAGAGTTGGCAATCAATGTGGGCGTCACTGAAGGCCTTGTATCTGTCGATGATGTTACCATTAGCATTGCAATGGTATGATTTAATGCATTAAATTTCAAATGAAATCAGTGGCGATTTTTACTATATTATGTATTAATTAACATAAAATTTTTTTTTTTTTAATATACAGATCCTGTTTGACAGTGGTAGAAATAAATGGGGAAGAAGAGATCATTTTTGCTACTAACATTCTTAATGCTAAATCACAAAAGACACTAACAATTCCAGACTATTAAGAGATTGGTGCACTAAGCATTAGTAGTACACATAAGACATCAGTATCATCACAATAAGAGTAGGACTTTCATTTCCTATTTTCGTTAGTCATTTGGAATCCTACTTGTCCTTGTTTCCATTACTTTTTTGACAAGCACAAAGTAAATCTTACTTAATCTTTTTATTTGAAAACTTTTATACATGTAATTAAATTAAAACCACAAATTACACAATAGCAGCAAGCCATAAAATAACCTGCTTTATGATATTGTTCAATAATCAATACATGTACTTACCAACTTCTTTAGCCTGGATGATAATAAGAAAAGGTGATAAATGGCAATGTTAAATTCATGTGTATCTTTAAATACTTCTGATATCTATGAAAACAACAATAATAATTAATCAGTCAATATCACATACACAACTGACCAGTTTTAATGTTCTGCTTGTTACTACTGAAAACTGAATGACTTTGCCGCTATCAATACTCTCTCTTTGTCTGACATCCCTTTCATTAAATTTATTAATACGGCTACCAGTTATACTCCATACTCTGCACATAAATCTACACATGGCACCAATATCTACAAAAAATATTAATTTACACAAGTAATTATAAAACTAATCACACTGTAGGCTGAGAAATTTTCCAGTGTCAAAACATTTTCCTTCTTATAGGTAGCAGTGAATGATAGATGTTTCAGATGATTTTGGAATCATTTTTTGGAAAAACCATGGGCTATAGCTTTAAGTACTTTCAAATCAGTCATTTTTAAAATGGCCATAACATGAAAAATTGAATACAGAATCAGCTCAAACTTTCTACACAGCATAAGGACATCGATATATATCAGAAAATGTGATAAAATTTGAAATAATTTTAGAACTATTTTTTGAAATAAATGTGCAGTTTATACTCTTCAAAAATTGGCATTTAAAAAAAAACAGCCATGACATGAAAATAAGTGCACAGCAATGCAATTTTTATTCACAAAATATTTGTCACATGAAACTATCCCAATTAATCTACAGTACTCACAAAATTAATTTGTACAATGTACCATTATAGCTCCCAGGTCATACCATGATTTGGAGGTGCCTATAATGAAACCAACAAGAATATACATAATAATAATAATAACAATAAAAAATTTACATGCATATTTTGATAATTTATCTAGGTCACATTCTTCAATACACTTTCTCTCTCTTTTCCTCTCTTTATCTCTCCCTCTCTCTCTTTCTCTCTCTCTCTCTTTTTCTCTCATTCTCTTACTTTATATAGCATAAATAATCTAATGGCATCAATTCCATAATGTCCAATGGATCAACTCCATTATTCTTTGACTTGGACATTTTTTCCACTAAACAATAACATCTTTACTGTCAGCTCCATCATCTTCATTATATCCTTTGATATATTCACCAGTTCTTTTATGAACAAATGTCTTTCCTAAAACAATTAGGCCATACAATTAAAAGCATGTACATGTAAATGGTGATGCATGTACATGTAGCTGTTGTTTAGAGTCAACTATAATATACATGTATTTCAACAATCACAAAACTTTAATCACAAAAACTGCAGTATCTATTAAATATAGAGCTACAGTAGTAAAAAATTTGAGGCAATGAAATTTGATGAATTGACTCTAAAAGAGGCTTGATGCCAATGGTTACAATTTTGGCCCATGTGCATGCTGGTACATTAATCGCCACTAAAATTGTAACAGTTGGACTTCAATTCAACAAAATTTTAGCTACACATACATGTACCGTAAAGCGGGATTTATTGACGAGTAAAAAATTGACGAAAATAGTAAATTTCCCCAGTTGGTGAGTTGTAATTTGACGAATAGTTCCCTTTGCGTACACATGGCACAAAGTACATAAAATTTTGACAGTTATAAAATTTGACGTTTTATTTTAAGTCGTCAACTCGTCAAAATAAAACCTTCATCAATAAATCCCGCTATACAGTACATGTACATGTAGAAGGTGTTATATACTGTGCTTGTGTTATAAGTTTCTCGAAAGGTTCTTTGACAGGAACTACTCCAATGTCATACAGGAAATGCATTATAAACCTTGAATATAATAAATGAAGAACAGCTGTATCAAAAAAGAAATTAACACATTTCATTAGCAAGATTACTATTAGTTCATTATTCATACCATGTTCTATTCCTCCTAAATAAAAGTACACAGGGAGCCACTGTGATGCAAGATCCTTATTAACAATATTATTAGCATCCATTGGATTAATATAACGTAGAAAATACCATGTGGAATCAACAAATGTATCTATAGCATCAGTCTCACGTGTTGCCACACTCCCACACCTAAAATTGGTATGCATTAATTAGAAAATACATAAATATGCACTAACTTAGGGTAAGTTGTTTTTAAGTTCTTTGGCTTCTGGTAAGTGACAAGCCATCTCCACTTAATTGATGTGAATGAGGCAGTATAAGTATAGATTATTATCAGGTCAGGATGATACATGTATTACATCATAATTAATAATATACATATAGTGTGGTTGGGGGCCGGTAGTCCGGACAATCACCTCCAAAAATAAACAAGCTCATCACTTAGACCAACCATGTAATTAATACTAATAACCATACATAAAGCATGACATTGTAGTCTACTATGGTGTACATAAATTTAAAAAAGAACAACATTAGTCTTCAACCAACTGTAAATTTTTCTAGGTGTACATGTACATAACTGACAGTTCATTGTCACAGTAGACTATAGGTATTGGTGTCCCCCAGTATCTCTGTCTTGATATTAACCATTCTCTCCATCTATATGCTACTGTAATCTCACCTTTACCTTCTGCCCATAATATACAGTATTAAGTCAAAAATAATAGAGTAATAGTACAATAATTTTTTAATTGCCATAATTTTCCCATTACATGTACACATGTACATGTACATTGCAGGTACAGGGCCACCTTTTTGGGACAATAAACATGTATCTATACTGTAGCTGGTATTAGTAATAGAAAAATAAATGTACATGTAATTTAATAGTAAAATTCAATTCAAATTAAAATGAGCTTAAAGTTTCTACACAACATACAGTACAGTAAGTATATGTACATGACTACTAGAAGCATGTGCATTGGAAAATGTACCGTATAGCGGGTATATTCCACGAGAGTTTAATTTCGTTCTCATTCCTTGTGGAACGAATATTTTCCAAACAAAAAAGGCGTTTCCTCCGCCACATGTACAAAATAATTTAGCCAAAGACCGGTCCTGTACTACAGAACAGGCCAGACTTTGGCCCAATTTGGGAGCAACTTAAAAAAAATTTTTTAAATCCAATTTTAACGAAATCAGCCCAAACTTGCTACACAAAATAGGAACATGTTTATGCATTAGAATAAATGTAATGAAAATTAAGAGTTTTCTTCTAGCAATTTTTGATAGTACTGTACATGTACAGGGTGTTTTGTCAAAGTTTTGAGCCAATTTTAAAAATTATGTGCAGGTACCTCAAGTAGTTGTGTGATAGCTTTAGCTCCTTCCTCTCTTGTTAATCCATTAAACTATAAATAACAATTAATTAATAAAAACTAACAGTGAACTCTTGTTAATATCAATAGTAAATTATGTACACTTAATAATAGCAATAATGAAATTTAACAGTGAACTCTTGTTAATATGAAATCAGTAAATTATATACTCTTGATAATAACTATTAAATGACTCACTTGAACTGAATTTACTAATCTGTTCTCATTGTCTAGTACGTCATGATGATTTAAACTATTTTCATCAACAGAAGGTACATCTATGAATGTACATGTACATGTAATGCAGAACATGTGTATCACAGATTATACAGTGAAGTTAGAGAAAAAGAGAGAGTAATTTTGTCATATGTACATGTACACGTGTTCATTTACACTTTTTAATTACTGACACTTAATGTCATATGCATGCATGCATCTGCAACACAATTAAACCTTCTCACTTTGTTTAACACTACTATTGCTCAATATGTACTGACACAGGCTTGCCTGACTAGAACTCAACTACCTATTTTCTACAATAAGTACATTAGCACACACTTTATTCTGCATTAGAGGTGGGCGATACCAGAAATTTTGAATCGATACCGATACCAAGTAGTCTGAGTCACAGTATCGATGGTATCGAGTAGTGAATGAGTAGTTAGCTACTGCGCATGCGCAATTAAGTTATAACTAGTTATTAATAAAAATGAAGAGAAATAAACCGCCATTTTGTAATTATTAAGGGGTGTGACCATAATTATGACGTAATAAAATAGGTGCGGTGGGGCGTGGCTACTCACTACTCGATACCAGGATTTGGTATCGAGTACTTGGTATCGGAGGCCTGGTATCGGATATATGAGTACTTTGGTATCATATCGCCCACCTCTATTCTGCATTTAGAATCAATGGATCAAATACTTTAGACTCGGAATTGTCCATCACTATTGTGAAAAGTCAATCTAAGTGCCATGATCTTGTGACAAAGATTATCTCATTTGGTAAGTGACTAGAAATCATGTTATGTGGTTCAAATGGGGTGTATGGCAATATTTTCAGCTGTATAGCATTATTTAGCTCTTTAAGTTTTGTAATACTAACAAGGGTGTAGTGGAATTTTGAGATCAAAAACAATGAATAATAAATGAACATCCACAACATCCCCCAAGCTAATGAGTTAGTACATACTTAGTTACATAGTGATCACATACACAGCCAAGAATTGTTTTCTATAATTGCCCATTATTAATTTCATTTAAGTCATATTCCTTTTTTTACAGTATTGAAAATGACGAGTAAATTGTTGCTTTATTTTGGCACCAAATTTTATAAAATGTGGTTCTTGGATTCAGGGGATTTTTGATCTCATGTTAATTTAAATAGCCTGCCTGACTGGTTAATTATCTTCAAGATGAAAATAAAGGCAGATTTAGATTTATTGGAAGCAACCTTTAAGCATTTGCAAAAGCTGTCAAAGGATATTCCAGCAGCTTATAAGGTGTTTGTACCAGTAAATAATTACACAAAATGGATTTACGATCATCACTACCATGCCACTCCTTGATCAGTTGATATTTCCTAATGTGTAATCTACTTGATGTGAATATTTCTGATGAAATGTCAGACCCTATTTGCTCCAGTCTTTCATTCCCATTATAAGCTTGCCCCATTTTTGTATGACAACCCTGCTTTGCTTAGGCATTACAAAAGTAAAATCGATGGAGACCTGTCTGATGAAGATAAATAGACAATAAGAAAATATATAAATAAATTATCTACCATAAATATAGCGTCTAGTGACTCTATTTTCGCTTCTAAAAGTCTACCTCATAAAACAGGGTTTTGTTACCCAAGAACACATGGTTTAAGAGGCTCTTTGGCACTTTTCAAGCATATTATCCATCATTAAGGAATGAAATTTTTTATACAGCTAAAAAGGCCTTTCTTTTGAATCTAATGTAATTCAATATGCCAATGGTTTGCAAGACCATATTTCTGGCAACATTAAAGGGATTTCAAGGATACATGGATAGCCAGACATCATTATTAAAAGCAGACTCAATCCTCTTATTGTCAATAGGACTCATGGTATGGGACTGGAGGAGGAAAAGAATTTTAATGGTAGTAACAGTACTGATCCTCCATTGGATGACAGCAGTGAACTTGGCCTATATCTTATGAAGTAATGATAATTAGGTTTCTGAACAAGCTCTCAAAGTAATACCACTCCTCATGTTGGTGGAATTCCTGATAAGGTTGGAGAATTAATTTCAAAATATGTGGTGGTTGGCTATTTGTAGATTTTTTTAAATACGAACTTGAAGGTAGTCCACTGACCAAGGTATCTATCAATGGGCAGTACATTGATAAAGGTTCTGGATTCATTAGCATAACAATAGACTTTGAAATGGACAAGAAACCTCATTTATATGTACATACGCTGTATCTATAGTGGGTTTTTCTCTGAGCAGACTCTGTGCTATGCTATGTCAGATATCATGCATGATGAGTCAAATGATCACTAATCAATGACAATTTTTTTTTCCTCTCTTCATTCCTTCAAACTTTTTCATGCATGGTTACAATTCAGTGACAATAATTCTCTTTTTCCTTTTTAATGAAAGAGATTCTTTCACTATCATTATTATCATCAATTCAGTATCCATGTCCTACCCACTGCCACTAGAGGTATACGGGTAAATCTACATCAGTATTACTCTACTGATTCAACTTGCTATTTTGGGTTTCAGAATTAGCTCAAAGAACATGTACTGTACATGTACATGTATCAGAAATATTTGTATTTATTTTGAATTCATGCACCATAAATGCCATACTGTCGCCATATTACAGTAGATACCGTATAGCGGGTTTGTTTCGTAAGGCTAAACTTTCGTTCTTTTCGTTCTTCAAGATGGGAGAACAAACAATTAACCCAACAAAATTCCAGTTTTAATGGGCGTGGTAGCTTATTAACGTCTTCAGAACAAATGTTTAACCTCACAAAAGTCATTTTGAGGATGGAAAACGAAAGTTTATCCTCACGAAACAAACCCGCTACGCCATATGTAACATTTAATTTTTATCGGGTAAAATTTTCATTAAAATCCTGCTTCTGTAATGTAGAGGGTGTGGCTCATAGTCAGACTGACTTGATTTCAGACACTCATATTTTCTTGTATGTAGATCCTTCCAATATCTTTTGTTATGAAAATGATCTTTTAGGTTTCATAGCTTGAGAAATAAAATTAAAAGTTCTCTTGTTTCCTGGTAGCTGCGGGGGAGGGGGGGTGGCAGCAATTTTAAAAAGTTTCTTGTGCTGCTGATGATCAAACGATTTTAATATATAACCAGACATCTTATCTCAAACTTTTTTGCAAAAGTGAGCAGTGGTCTTTTGTTGCACAATAATAAAGAACTATTCATTGTGTACTTGTCATGCAAATTGCAAATGAAACTTTACTGTGATCTTGGAGATATTGCAGTTCGATGACTGCAACCTGAAATGCAGCAATGATTAGACAAATTGAGGGTGTGGCTATTTGACACGTGTACACATGCCAGCCTCACAAGGAAGAAAAAGGTGTGAATTAGTGTGTTTACTTGCTTATCTGCTCGCTTATTTGTGTTTTGTTGCTCTGGTCTGTTTTGAAAATTAGTGGGAGCAAAGTTTATACTAGAAAAAACGGCACCCAAGTGTATGTTCACAGCCAAATGGTGCACTGAAAGGATCATTCCACTTCAGGATGTCCCACACCATATACACATAAATCCTGGTCCGATTGTAAAATTTCCAAGGCATTGGAGGCAGTTAGCAAGGGCTCCACAGTAAAAAAGTGCAGCTGAGGACTATGGTGTTGACACTTTATGATTGGATTCATGGAAGAGTCATTCATGGAACAAAGAGTGGGCCTAGGAAATATCTCACCTCGATGGAAGAGGAGCAGTTGGTATTACTTCTTCAAAATCCCTCTTCTATTGGATATGGGAAGTCAAGGAAAGATACCCTTGCTCTTGTTCAAGCTGTCATAGATAAAAAGGTACTGATACACAAGTGTCGTCAAGCTGGTTGAAGTCATTTGCCTCGAGGCATCCAGAATTGACATTGAAGACTGGTGAATCAATATTAAGACCTAGACAAATTGCTCCAGTAAATCAAAGTAGCTTTCCAAGTTTTCTTTTGATGTTCCAAACACTTATCAATAATGATTTGATTCATAGGCCTTGCCAAATTATTAATACAGATGAAACTGGTGACCCACTAGATCTGAATACTCTTAAAGTTTATAGTACAGTTTTTCAGAAAAATTTTTACTCTGTTTCTTCTGGCACTAAGGCTCAAATAACAGTACTGGCATGTGTCAGTGTTAGTGGTCAATGCTTGCCGCCAATGATCATTTACAATAGGAAAGGTCTTGAAGAAGGCACGGATTTTGGAGCTATTCCTGGCACTCTATTTGCCTTCAGCATAAAGGGATGGATAGACACAAAACGTTTTGAAAACTGGTTTTTCTATCACTTTCTTGCTTATACTCCTCCTGTTCGACCACTTCTCCTTTTGGATGGACACTCTAGTTACTATAGTCCGACATTTGTAAACAAAGCAACAGAAGAGAAGATTATTGTGTTTTACCTGCCGCCAAACACAACACACCATACTCAGCCTCTCAATAAGGGAGCCTTTAGTCCCTTAAAGATTTGTTGGAGAGGAATGTCATAACTTTTTTAGCAATAATCCTGGTAAAGTAATCAACCATTACAACTTTGGAGCCACAGTCAGTGACACCTTCAAATATCATTGCTGGATTTAAAGTCACTGAAGTATACCCTCTCAACCGGTATGCAGTACTTCCCTGTGACAAACTTCAGATGTCACTTACTGAATGCACAGACCTTAAGTTTATTCTATTCTACACACCAACATGATTTAGAAGGATTCCATTGCATATCCAGTGAATGATATTTCCTATACAACAAGTCACATAAGCAGTAAAACACCTGACCATGAAGAATCTTTCTCAGTAGTGTCTAATCAGGATGAATCATTGGAAACCGCTTCTTCTGAAAATGATGACAACACTTCATTATCAGAGCCTGAAGATTCATGTGCATTTACAGCTGAAGAAGATGCTAAGTTCAGAAAGCCATTCAAAGAAGAATATGATATAGATACAGATACAAGATACAACTTATGGTTAAAATCTCTTCCATGTTATACATACCCTACTACCACAAACAACAATACAATCATTTCTAAAGTTACCAGATGTCAAACGTCCTAATACAACACATATAGCTTCAGGAAGAATAATAACTAGTATGGAATATTGTAAGAATTTAATGGAAAAAGAGAAAAAGAAGAGGAAGCACAAAGGAAAGCTTTGTGACAAAAGGAAAGGGAGAGAAGAAAATTATAAAGACAAATACAGTCATCAAAGAGAAGAGGTGAGTACTGATATTAATTATTTCTTTATAGTCTAATGTTTGATGCAGTTTCATTTTCAATACCATCAGCATCAATTAGTAAGATTCAGGTAGCTAGTATGAGAAGTGGAGTGAAACAAAGAGGATCAGCAAGTACAGGTATAATTACTGTGCTAAGATAGGGTACTTAGAGAAGGAGTGTACTCAGTGTAGCAAGAAGTAAGCAGATTCAAAGGAGATCTGTTTCATTGTAGGAAGCCTGGACACCTTGCATCCCATTGCCCAGAGAAGACAGGAGCAGGCTCAGATATAATTTGTCAAAAGTCTAGCAAGGGATTATGCAGGATCAGCTCAATCAATGGAAAAACAATTCAAATATTGCTGGAAACTGGTTGTTCCAGAACAATGGTGCGCAGTTCATTAGTCCCATCGCAATGGATACAGGAGGGAGAAGAGATGACTATACGCTATGCTCATGGGGACACCATACATCTACCCACTGGCAGAGGTATATCTGAGTATAGGAGGGAAGTTGATAACTGTCAAGGCAGCTGTATCTGATACTCTACCAGTAGCAGTGTTGTTGGGAACAGATGTGAAGGAGCTGTTGAGCTGTTAGGATGGGAAGTAAGATTGGACAACTGTAATGATAATGCTGTATTGGTGGAGACTCAAGCAGGCAAGCAAAGACAGGTGGAAGTGGGAGAGACTAGCTAGGGAGCACGAAGTACTATCAGAAGTGACACTAACACTTTTGGTGTTGAAGCAAACACCTAATGCACATATTACACTCCTATATACATACATGTACACCCCTTGCACATGCTATGCGTACCACTAAACACACAACACAAAGCTAACAAGAAGACAACAGAGGCAAGTTAATCAGTCTGCTAATAATCAAATAGTACCTATTCACTCACTGGATCTCACTACAAAGGAGTTCCAGCAGCTACAGGAGAAGGATTCATCATTGAAAGCAATGAGAGCAGCAGCTGATGAACGTGTGAGTAGAGCTGGGCCTTGATTCTTTAGGAAGGATGGACTTGTACAAGTACAGACACTGGACACCCCCAGGAAGAGAACAAGTGTCTAAAGTGGAGCAGCTGGTAGTACCAAGAAAATGCAGGAGGATGGTGTTACAGTTGGCCCATAAAATTCCTTCAGCAGGACATCTTGGATAAGAGAAGACCCGCCAATGCACTTTTCAATATTTCTACCGGCCTACACTGTTTCGGGATGTGAAGCAGTTTTGTAAAGCATGTCCAATCTGCCAGAAGTCATCACCATGAGGAGTCAAGAAAGCACCTCCACCAATTATTGAAGAACAGTTCTCTAGAGTGGCAATGAATATTGTGGGGCCACTACATGTAAGTCCTTGTCCTTTGCGACTATGCTATGAGGTACCCAGAGGCTAATCCATTGAAAAGCATTGATGCAGAACATGTTGCAGAGGAACTTATCAAGATATTTTCAAGAATGGGTGTACCCCAATAGATTTTTACAGACCAAGAGAGCAAATTCACCTCTTAGTTGCTAACAGAGCTGTATCAATTGCTACATGTTAAAGCAATTTGAACTTGTCCATACTACCAGCAGATGGATGAAGTTGTGCAGCGATTCAGTCCGACACTCAAGTCCATGTTATGTAAGACAGCTGACAAGTAAGGAAAAAAATGGGACAAGCATACATATACCTTATTTACTTTTTGCCTACAGGGGGGTACCTCAACCATCCATGGGTTTTCTCCTTTTGGACTGTTGTTTGGGAGAAGTGTACAGGACCTCTGGATGTGCTAAGCAAACTTGGCAAGCTGAGGAGAAAAGTAATGATAGGAAGGTGAGCTATGTGTTGTCAACCAGAGAGAATCAGATTACAGGAGATGTCAGAAACGGTGAAGGTCTCAATGGAGAAAGCTAAGGATAGCCAGAAGAGATGGTATGACAAGGATGCTAGACTAAGAGTGTTTGGGACTGGGGATGAAATACTGGAGTTACTTGCCACCTCTTAGGATAAGCTCCTAGCTCAGTGGCAAGGACCATATCAGATTGTGAAGAGAAAGGGAAGGGTGACCTATCTAGTGGACATGCAAGACAAGAAGAAATGAAAGGATCTTCCATGTCAATATGTTAAACAAATTCCACAGATCCAATTCAAACTGTAGTAACTACCTGAGTATGGAAGAGAATGATGAGGAAGCACTGATAACTTATACTCCAGTCTGGAATGGGACCCCATCTGATGAGATGGTGGTAGGTAGCTTACATGATGCACAACATGATTTACATGCAGCATTACATGATTTTGCTGTTCAGTTTCAGAATAAGGCAGGATGGACTAAAGCAGCTACTCATTCTACTCAAACTGGAGATGGCACAGGCACACCAATTCAACTAGCATCCTATCAGTTACCTAATGTGTATAGAGATACAATGGCTCAAGAGCTCCAGGAGATGGAAAATCAAGAGATCATCGAGCACTCATCAAGTCAGTGGGCAGCTTCAATCGCATTAGTGGCCAAGAAAGATAACACAATTCAAATCTGTGTGAATTATAGATGCCTTAATGTAGTATCCCAGCCAGATGCTTACCCAATGCTTACCCAAGTTTTCGGGTGGTCCTCAAGACTAACAGGAGCTTGCCAGTAGCCACATACGAGTCAAATCAAGTTTAAAGATGAATTTGGATTGCCCAACTCAATCCAGAAGGTTGTATTGACAACCTTCTGGATCAAGTAGGGCAATCCAAATTCATCTCCAAACTTGATTTGACTCATGACTACTGGCAAGTTCCTATTAGTCTTGAGGAATGAGGACCACCCGAAAACTGCATTTACAACACCATTTGGCCTTTTCCAATTTACAGTTATGCTTTTCAGCTTCAATGGAGCTTAACATTTCATCGTATGATGGATTGCTTGCTACAGGGTTAAGAAGATCATGCTGCAGCTTACACTGACAATGTGGTTATCTTTAGCAAATCGTGGGAAGACCACCTATACCATCTCAGACCAGTATTTATCACAATGAAGGAGGCTGGTTTTAAAGTAAAGAGGAGCAAGTGTGAGTTTGCTACTTATCATTGTGGATATTTGGGACATGTGATTGGTAATGGAGTTGTTTGACCAGAAAATCACAAATTGGACACTTTGCTATCCCAAAAAACCAAGGTAGTTGTCAGAGCCTTTTGGATCTCACTGGCTACTATAAAAGGTTTATTCCTGATAATGCTATGGTGGCTGTACCACTAGCAGATCTTGTCAAAAAGGCCTGCCCAAATAAAGTACAATGGAATGAATCATGTACAGAAGCCTTTCGGAAGTTAAAGGACTTGCTATGCTCTAAACCAGTTCTAAGGCGTCCTACCTTTCTTTGTTCAGACTTATGCATCAGATCAAGGTGTAGGGCAGTTGTTAGCCAAATAAATGAGATGAGATAGTAGAGGAGTACCCTTTAGGATATTTCAGCAGGAAGCTACTCCCTTGGGAGGAGAGTTACTCTACCATAGAGAAGGACTGCCTGGCAATCAAGCCAGCCATCACAGCTTTCAGTGTTTATCTGCCAGCATGTCCTTCACTATAGAGACTGATCATAGTTTCTTGGAATGATTGCATAAAATGACAGATAGAGTGTAGCAACGCAAAGCTAACAAAATGGAGTTTATAATTGCAGCCTTACCAGTTCAAGGTAAAATACAAGTCAACGAAACAGTACAGAAATGCTGATGGTCTTTCTGGTGGGGTAACCACTATAGCGGCCTGCTGAGAAAAAGGGGGAGATGTAAAGGAATGTCCCCGCACAAATTGAAACTACCACAGCTCATGCAGTGCATTGTGGTTGTGGTATATGATCTAGAATGTTCTGTAAAATATATAATGCATAGTGATTTTTTGTTACAG
>NW_003546901.1:41479-48535 GCF_000090795.2 Amphimedon queenslandica
TTTCCTCCATCAATCGCAGCATTTTCTGCTGGTAAACCAAAATAATGAGTTCCATCCTATTGGATGCAAAACCTGTCCAATGTGCATTGAACCCAGAGTGAACCGGATGGATAAGGTCTTGCTGTGTTTCCATGTGGTTCTTTATGTCTAGTTCTCGGTCTTTCCTTTCCATATTCCTTGAACCCGTGATGAGTCAGAATAACACTGTAATGTACAAAAAGAGTTCATTTAAACTGAGGCCAGTCTTAAGCAATAAGCATTATAATAATCTTGATAAAGAACGAGGAGGATTGGTCGGGATTGATCCTTCTTGTAAACCACACCCACCTAAACAGCTGACTGAGCTGAGCCTGATATGATAGCCTGAGCTAGATCATGTAGATTGAAGTTTGAGTTTCCCTTTTATATTACTGTAGTATTCTCTTGTAATAATAAATGAGTGGAGCATTCACAAATGAAAAGTGGATTAAAACTTTATTTCAGAGTTAGATCTATTGTATCATGGCCTCTTCTCTGTTTAAAATTTAGCATTAATGGAGATCGCAAGACCTCTCTAAAATAAAAGAGGCAAAAAATTACAAGTTCTATCTAGATACCTTCAATTCATGTATTGTAGTCGGCATTACATACTTGGGACCAATAGATAAGGCAGAACAGACCCCCAAAAAACAAATCAGTATAGCTATATTGATACATTGGAACTAAAAATCAGTATCAGTGAGTAAATCATAGTATCATGCGCTATCAATGTATGATTACTCTTTCTTGCTATTTTAACAAATAAAACTCACTTTCCCTGAATCAATGAACGCCCATTAGAAATATTCCAGAATAATAATTTGAAGAACAATAGGTGCAAAACCAATTAAGAATAATTTGGGAATAATGGGATGAACTTAAAAATAGTAGAAGGGATTTTAACAAAAATAGATGTAAAAGATGGGCATGTGTTGGTTCAAACATTTAGTGCTGCTGCTGCTTGTACTATTTATAGCTCAATGATTCATTCAAATCTCAACAATCATTTTTAGAAATAGATAATATTAAGTTTAAACTTCAATAATAGAGAATTATATTGAGAATAATAGGTAGGTATTGCAGGAATTAAGGAATAGAATTATAGTTAAATATTCAACCCAAACCTAACGCCCATGGGGTTAACATCAGACTCAAATTCTTAAAAAACTGCATTCTCTGAAATGCATTCATATCTTCACTCTCACCACACTGTTTCATGTACCTGGTATCTGTAGTCAGCAAAGCCACAATTAAAGTAACTATAAATTTCTATTACATACTGAGATCTTATATCTACACTACAGTACAAGTTCAATTTTTGAGTGCTTGAAATTAAGTTTTGTGTTACCGCAAGGAAATGTGCTCAAAAAAATATATTTGTGTGAGCTAGCTAATTTTCATGTTCTGGCCACAGTCTACGTACAATAAACTCAGTGAAACTATGAAGATAGTGGATTTAATGTGTATGCAAAATTAGTGGAAATTAGCACACAGTGAAAATTAAGTAACATGCATATCATGCATACAATATTGCTCCAGAAGTAAACAATGCTAATGTCCATGCAAATAAAGGACCTCCAAATCGTGTCATGCACTACAGAACATTCTTTGAGTAGCCAATGAAGAGATAAAAGGCCTCATAATCTTCAGTTTGGCTATAGCATAATTATTTTTAGTATAAGTATTACTAGTGTTGTTTTAGTTAACAATAATTATAACTAAAAACTAAAATCTACTTTAGTGAGCTGTTTTCCTTAACTAAAACTAAAACTAAAATTCAAATTCCTCAGTGCTTGTAACTAAACTAAAACTAAAACTAGTACTAATTAACTATAACTAAAACTAAAACTTCAATTGTGCGTTACATTAACTAAAACTAAAATTAAATTATTGGAAAGAGTTTAGTAAATTAAACTATAACTAAAACTAGAAGCACTGGAAGAATAAAACAAAAACTAAAATGCAATTTTGAAGTGATAACAATATCTAAAACTAAAACTTAAAAATAAAAGATAGGAAACTAAAACTAAAACTAAAACTCTTGTACTATACTAAAACAACACTAATTCAATAGTATTACGTATAAAAATTAGTAAATTGATCAATAATATGTGTTTAACTTTACCATAATTTTGACCAGTATAGCAAGTATAAACTCAAAATAATAAATTTTGACAATACGTAAATTCACAATAAATGAATGACTGCTGCCTAAATTAAAAGATGTTTCATACATAAAGCTGCATCTCCTGGAGGCCGGGGGGATAAGAGAAAGAAAATTCCTAGTCCAGAGAAGCAGAATAGGAGCCCACAAAATAAATTCTGTCAGATTTTTTGTGGTATTGGATACATATAGTATAGATTCACTATGCAGGTATAGCTACAGTATACTAACTGCATCAGTTACTTAGAGCTTTAATATACTTGGCTTAAAATACAATTGTCAAGTATACCAGTCAATGGTATGATGTACTGCTTGCAGACCAAGTGGTTACAGGGCTTGCATTATTTATTTTGCATTCATCACATCATACATAGATACTGTAGTACATGATAGTGTATCCATTTTCAATGTATGGAGTTGGGTATACATGTACTGTCTGTAATCCTTATTGTATATAACAAGAGCTTAATATAATACTGATGAAACGCATTGTAGACATAATCCTCTACAGCAGTTTTATGAGAATCTGTACAAGGCAATGTGTTACTAAAAATAGAACAAATTTTATTCTCCATATCTGGAATCACATTACAACAGTAGAATGCTATAATTATGTGTTAGTATATACTGTACTACCATTATACTGCTTGTAACATGATGATAGATAACGGCATTCTTAATTATCACTAATTACTGGTATATTGTGCATTCTTCAACACAACTTCATCAAGTAAAACTAAAGCAAAATCATGCATACCTACCACCAGCAGTATATAGCAATACAGTTTATCTGTTTAAATAGGAGTTTTTTATACACTACTTCATTTAACAATACTTCCTTCATCTAACATTTGCTACAAAAATTAATACAACGATATCTAGTCACTACTGTTACTGTTCAGTTACGACAAGGAGCTGGTAGATCTTTACCATCAATCCCCATAGCCTCACATGCCATTCTGAGAAGTTTGGCTTTACATACAACAGAGCAGTCAGGTTCTGTGCAAGGATCTAAAAAATATATAAGTTATTGGAACAGTTGATAGTCATATCTGTGGTTGTACCTGGTGGTATATGATTCAGTGAAGTTATGTATGTCCCTGGTATGTTGCTATTAGACATCATATTGGGAATACTTGCAACATCAGTACCAATTGGAAAAAAAGAACGTTGATATACGCTTGTACCATTAATAATTGAACCTATTCCAGTAAAAGCTGTTCTAAGGTGCACATTGACATAAAGAGCAATGCCAAATGTAATGTTTTGATTAGTTGCAACTATTACTTGGAAGTTACTGCCCTAATAATAATGAATAAAATCATAAGAGTGTAGTGTAGCTATCTATTGTTTAACAGTATTTCATGTACTAAGTAATTATTATACTAACTGTGTCTGTGTCAGTTTTTTGATAATCTATCCATGTTGCTATTATTAATCGTGAAGGAGGAGATGTACTGCAGAAAGTATTAGGAAATCCTTCATTAATCTGATTCATCGCTCTCTTGATCAATACTGCATCATTAGTAGACCTACCATAAATCTTAGTATTCGAAAAATCACCTGCTAACTGGAGCAGTAACAAACGAATTATATCATCACCATCATTTAGAATATCCAGTTTCCCATTATGTGAAATCTATAGATAATAATAAGTAAATTTTATAAACAAAGAAATGATAAATAAATTGTATTAGTTATTAACAGATGATGGTTTGTGTACAATTGCACTACATTCTACAGTCTCTACATAATGTGAGTGTGTCTATGTTTGTTGTTGGTATAGGTAACTCTAGACTGCCATTGTCAATCTTTAATTAATGTACCAAGAAATTATTTTTTTTAATCAAAATTAATTTTGGTGATAAAGGATTAATATTAGTGCTGATGCATGCACATTATTATGTAACATAGTCATAGTGTAAGTAAGAACTTCTAGACTCTGAGGTTTTATGTATTGTGCTTCTTAATATGATAGATAGTTGATGATAGATATTGATAGATTAATAGATAGTTACATAGTTCTCCTCAGTTCTTAGTAAAATAATCTAACATGTATGTATGTATGTGTGTGTGTAACTCTTGGTGTAACTATATATACTAACTTCATAACTTGTTCCTGTAAGCCCAGCTGGACTAAATCCAACTAAATTATCAATTGGAGGTTCTATTGACACTTCAGGCAGATCAGTTCCATTACTCATGGTGTCCCCATGTTCTATTCCATATGGGTACAAATCAGATAGTGTTAGAGCATTTGCATACCATGTACTCAGTATAACCTGTAAAGATATACAATACCCTATCATATATATTGTATCTTACTAGTATTGCTCCAGTTAGTAGTACTGATCCCATTCTATTGATAGTTGCTTTTTCTCTTTTGCAATGAGTTGTCTAACACTTTATACCAGTATCATCATAGAAGCCACAAAGTATGTAATACACAGAAACCAGTAAAGGGCCATTGAAGTGTAGACTCACCTATAGTTACAAACTTACAATACAGTATGTATGTTCACTAATTGCATGTAGCCATCACAGTGTTACCACTCTCTATCAATCCTACATATATTTACTGATGTGTGTGTACATAATATAATACACTATACAATTTGTAATATCAACTGTATTCAGGTACATGGTGTTACAAAATACTTTGTGATAATTAATAACTTGTATTATGTTTGCATTCTTCACTAATCCTTCAAAGACAGTAATTGACTCAAATATCGAAATAGCCTGTTGCCCAGATGGCAGATGGTCAGACTCAATGGCCAAAATAATATCTACTATACTTGCTCTTTTATAATAATGACTGATGTCTAAAAAATGTTTCATGAATAGCGTTTTTTAGCTCCCATACATCCTTGAGGCCAGGAGGAGCAGAGATAGAGGCAACCCCTTGTCCAAAGTCAAATAAGACCACACAAATTCAACTCATGTCCTTTTGGGACTGAATGTGTAGACTCATGCAATATCCAGGTATACATTATACTAATTAACTGCATTAGTTATTTACTTACATCTACAGTCCACTAAAAAAACTTCCTTAATATTATGTTTGGCTTATAATACAATTTTCAAGATACCTCTAAATGGTATGACTGTAAATGTACTGTTTTTATATAGACCAAGTGGTTACAGTGCTTGCATTATTCACTTCACCTTCATACATACATGTACATGTACTACAATTACATGATAATTTATACTATTCTCAATGTAAGGTGTCAAGCATAAATATATGTACTGACAATATTTGCAACAGTAAATGTTATGTGTAAGAAACTATAATTATTCCTGAAACATCATTATCTATCATCATATGTTACAAGCAATATATGATAATACTGTATGTACTTATATGTACATGCCTTTTAAAAACTGACCAATCAAATTATCGTTGTTAGAACACACTATATTGCCATTTACTGCTTGCAACATGATGATAGATATTGGTATGACTTCTTAATTGTCACTAATTACTGGTATTGTCAATGTTTGCATTCTTCAACACTAGTACCACTTCATCATAAACACGTGAAGTACATTCATGTCCACCTACCGTGATTGCAACAAATGTAGTGTATAATACAGCTCATCTGATTAACCGGGATTTTACCTTTTACATAGCACCTGATGTACTGTCTTCTAGTTCATTTTATAATCAAAGTCTGTCACAATCTCTTTTAGACACTCTCTCCCTTTCTTTTCCTTTTCTTGTCTAATACAAAAATCCTTATTTAAAAAATCCATTACAAAATAATGATAAGATTAATAATTCATAGCAAACTAGTGTTAAAACAAAAGTGAATTCATCCCTAATTGAAAACAATAATAGTCAAGAAAAACAAAAAGATGATAAAATAGAATGCCATTAGTCATTACAAAAAATGGTACATCTACATCATTGATCCTCAAAGCCTCACATGCCAACTGAAGTATCTAAAAGATATTCAAATTATATTGAACAGTTGATACTACTACAGTCACCTGGTGATATAATCATTCAGTGACAATATATACGCATATGTCCCTGGTTTGGTAGTATTGGACATCATACTGGAAGCATTCATGATAGCAGTACCAAATGGAAAGGAAGAAGGATCATCTTCTACAAACCACCATTAATGTCTGAACTTGTTCCAGTGCCATCAGCTGATGTAATACTTACATAAACATCAGGGGAGAAATATTAAATTCCATTAGTTATAGTCTTTTCTGAAATATCAAATGGTAGTTTGGTTAGGTATACTACCTATATGGCTTCCATTTACCAAACCAACTTTTGGTAATGGTAACATTAGCTGAGCCTCAGCAGACTGAGGGACTACCCCACCAATTACAGTACCTGAGAATTATTTTTAAATTCAGTATTTATAATTATTATTTGCACAAAACTCAAAAGTTATAATTATCAATCTTATTCCAGGACAAAATAACAAGTAAATCGCAGAGTTTCAGACTGAAGTCTTATCTGACGAATAGATCTTCATGTAGTATTCCTCATTCTTTTTTAGAAGAACTTCTTTTTCTAAGTTATCTTTTGCAAGTCGATTTCTGCGACCAGAAGTAGC
This sequence comes from Amphimedon queenslandica, assembly GCF_000090795.2. NCBI lineage: Eukaryota > Metazoa > Porifera > Demospongiae > Haplosclerida > Niphatidae > Amphimedon > Amphimedon queenslandica. The sequence goes on from NW_003546901.1 coordinate 48,242, forward strand.
AATGCCAGCTGTAGAAAATGTACGCTCTACAGGAGCAGATGAAGAAGGAGCAGCAAGGATATCAATAGCAAATGGGGCCAAGAATGTGTAGGACTCTTTAGACTGAATCCAAAACAATATCGGATCACTGTCAGGATCGTACCTGGTCCTAGCAGTAGTGTGTATATAAGAATCGAGCTGCAGCTCTGGTAAATTAGGTTGCCTCTTAGCTACCTCTTTTTTTTCAGTAGCTTTCTTATCCATTATATCAAATACATATCGAAACCGTTTATTAGCAGGTTCATCATCACTCTC
>NW_003546902.1:0-2154 GCF_000090795.2 Amphimedon queenslandica
ACATGATCATTTAAGAGACTGTAATTTAATGGAAGTACATGATCTTCATGTCTGCTACCTTTAGAGTTATGATAATCGCATAGACTTGTCACACAATCTGCTGTTGCAAATTTCTCTCCTATATATCCAGCCCAAAGTCCTCCATCAATGATTGCTGCATCATCTTCTAAACGACCTGATATTCCATAGTAGTAGTTACTCTTACAGTGACAAGTATCGATTTTAAATTTGTATCCTGGAGGACAGTGATATAGTGTGATATTGATCAGTTTTCTAGCACTGTACTCAGTTGTCTGTAGTAATAGAGTAGCTGTATCTCCTACTGTTCCTTTAAAGACTATTATGTAATTGTTAGCAATGGAATAAGTTATGTCAATCTTCAATGAGGAATTATCTTGTACATTTTGTAGTGTTGCAGACAACGGAAACAACTGTAAGTTTGTTATATTGCTATTAAGCTCATCCATTTGTGTAATAGTCATGTTGTATGGTATTCCAGGATAAGGAACTAGCTCTTTCTCATTTATTGACAGTTTAACTGGTGCAGTAGCAACTGGAGGTGGTGTCCATGATGAAAATTTGAATTTGCCCATTTTTTCATTTTTAAATAACTTTGTAGTATTCTCACTATACAATGAAACACACTCTTGAAGTGTAGAGGCAAAAATATCATGACCAAATCCACTGGTGGCATTGTTTTTAGTAAAATAGAATGTAACATTATTATGATAATTAGAAATGAAGCATGTTCCTTCATGTATATTAATCAGTGATTGGATGTATATTGCACCACCAATGAGAGCTTTATTATTTGAAATATTTATCAAAGATGATCCATTAGGTATATGTTCATCATAGTCAATTGTTGAACCATCTGCAAAGAAAATAGCACCACCTTGATCCCCAGTGTTGTTAGAAAAATTAATATGGGCATGGCTTGACATGTGTACACGAGTGTTGACTGCATATAAAGCAGTACCAGTGTTATTGACGAATAGAATTTTTGTAACTAAAAAGACAATAGCATCAGTAGCATATAATGTTGCTTTAAAAAGTTTACCTCTAAGTGTCTTATGGATACCTATTCCTGCAATATTATCAATGAAATAACAATATTGAAATCTTACAAAGGTTTCAGAGCACTGATACACTTTTTGACTATTGCCATTGATATCTACTGCTGAGCTAACCATACCTTTGTTACCAGTAAAATAACATTTCTTGAAATAAATTCTATTACTATAAATGCTACTAAGAACATTATAATGAACAATTTGGATTGAAACTCCTCCACCAAACGTTGCTTTGTTATCAATGATATTGCAACCAGACAAAACAATATGGTATCCCAAAGGTGTGACACCATTGTAATTGCATATACCTCTATGTACTATAAACCCAATGGCTCCTCCAGCAGTACCAGCTCTATTACCAGTGAAATTAGAAGCAGTGATGGACAAAAGTAAGTTTGCACAATGATCCACCTCCGTATACAATGCACCACCAATGGTTGTAGCAGAATTATTAATGAACTGATTAGCACCAATTCCAATTACATTATTATAAGGATTATATTGAAGTATGTGTACGCCTCCTCCTGTTGCTTTTGATTCCTCAGCTTTTGAAAGATCAGAATATTTTAAACCATTGTTTGCAAAAATATTATGCTGAATACTCCCACTGCTGTCATAGAGTACCAGCCCATAACCATTATTGTCACTAAAGTTGACTTTTAAAATATTAAAATTCTTGCAATTATAGAAAAGGACACTTTGACATTTGTGATATTTTTGTTCATTTTTATAGAGCAACCCACAGTGTTCAATAGTAAAACCAATGAGTGTAACATTGCTGCATGTATTAAAAACTATACCAGAGTTACCATAAGGTATTGATCCATTCCTACAGCTAATGCTAGTACCTTGTCCATTTATAGTTAGTCCATTGATATCAGTGAATATAGCACTACCTTGTAGACTAAGAGTAGGACTGATGATCTCTATTGTGAGGTTACCAGTGTTGTTAATAGTATCAGCTACATACTTCAATGACTGACAGGAAGACTGAGGCTGTTCTGTAAGACACTCAATTGAATCAATTCCATTATCTCCATCAATCCTGATATTAAGAGATGATACACTATGAAGAAGAATA
>NW_003546902.1:4203-6397 GCF_000090795.2 Amphimedon queenslandica
ATCGATTTGAAATGTGTATCCTGGAGGGCAGTGATATAGTGTGATATTGATCAGTTTTCTAGCACTGTACTCAGTTTTCTGCAGTAATAGAGTAGTTGTATCTCCTACTGTTCCTTTAAAGACTATTATGTAACTGTTAGCAATGGAATAAGTTATATCAGTCTTCAGTGATGAATTATTGTGTACATTTTCTAGTAGTGTTGCAGACAATGGGAATAACTGTAAGTTTGTTATATTGCTATTAAACTCATCCATTTGTGTAATAGTCATGTTGTATGGTATTCCAGGATAAGGAACTAGCTCTTTCTCATTTATTGACAGTTTAACTGGTGCAGTAGCAACTGGAGGTGGTGTCCATGATGAAAATTTGAATTTGCCCATTTTGTTATCAGTGAATAATGTCCAAGTATTCTCTTTATACAATGAAACACACTCTTGAAGTGTAGACACAAAAATATCATGTCCAAATCCACTGGTGGCATTGTTGTTAGTGAATTGGAATGTAACATTATCAAGTGGTTTAGAAATGAAGCATGTTGCTTCATGTATATTAATCAGTGATTGAACGTATATTGCACCACCAATGAGAGCTTTATTATTTGAAATATTTATCAAAGATGATGCATTATGTTTATTATAGTCAATTGTTGAGCCATCTGCAAAGAAAATAGCACCACCTTGATCCCCAGTGTTGTTTTGGAAATTAATTTTGAAATGGCTTGACATACGTACACGAGTGTTGACTGCATATAAAGCAGTACCAGTGTTATTGGCAAATAGAATTTTTGTAACCAAATAAACAGTAGTATCAGTAGCATATAATGTTGCTTTAAACAGCTTACCTCTAAATTCCTTTTGATAGATACCTATTCCTGCAATATTATCAATGAAATAACAATATTGAAATCTTACATAGGTTTCAAGAGCGGACTGATCAACTTTTTGAATTTTGCCGTTGATATCTACTGCTGAGCTAACCATACCTTTGTTGCCAGTAAAATAACAAAACTGAAAAAAAATTTCTCTTTTGTTAATATATATGTGACCTGGAGCCTCATAATGAACAATTTGGATTGTAACTCCTCCACCAATCTTTGCCATGTTATTGGTGATATTACAGCTAATTAAAGAAATGCGAAATCCATATGGTATTGCACCCTGGTAATTGCATTTACCTCTATGTACTATAAACCCAATGGCTCCACCAGCAGTACCAGCTCTATTACCAATGAAGTTAGAAGTAGTGATGTACAAATTAAAGTTTGCACAATGATCCACCTCCATATATAATGCACCACCAATGGTTGTAGCAGAATTATTAATAAACTGACTAGCATTAATTGCAATTTTATTATTATGAGGATTATATTGAAATATTATGTGCAGGCCTCCTCCTGTTGCGTTTGATTTCTCAGCTATTGAAAGATCAGATTGTTTTACACTATTATTAGCAAAAATATTTTGCTGAATACTACCATCACTGCTGTCATAGAGTACCAGCCCATAACCATTATTGTCACTGAAATTGACTTTTAAAATATTAAAATTTTTGCAATTATAGAAGAGGACACTTTGACGTCCATAATACTTTAGTTCATTTTTATAGAGCAACCCACAGTGTTCAATAGTAAAACTAATGAGTGTAACATTACTGCATGTATCAAAAACTATACCAGAGTTACCATAAGGTATTGATTCATTCCTACAGCTAATGCTAGTACCTTGTCCATTGATAGTTAGTCCATTGATATCAGTGAATATAACACTACCTTGTAGACTAAGAGTAGGACTGATGATCTCTATTGTGAGGTTACCAGTGTTGTTAATAGTATCAGCTACATACTTCAATGACTGACAGGAAGACTGAGGCTGTTCTGTAAGACACTCAATTGAATCAATTCCATTATCTCCATCAATCCTGATATTAAGAGATGATACACTATGAAGAAGAATACACAGGAGAAGAATCATCACAAATCAATTTGCCAGTGAACTTAACAATGAAAGTAAAGTTATACTAAATGAACAAAGCGTACAAAAGGTTTGCTGTTATAAACAGTTGCTACAGAAAGTAGTTTCACTATATCAGTTAGTGACAGTTACAGCGTCATAGCAATCATAATGCTATTAATATAACTGATACTGTATAAGCCATGTATTTCGCTGGGATTAAATTTTGCAATTTTTGCGTTTC
>NW_003546902.1:6407-13904 GCF_000090795.2 Amphimedon queenslandica
ATATTTGCAAATGCAAAAATGCAGCCAAATTGGGAAATTTTATACCCGTGAAATATATAGTGTATACGGTAGCTTTGGTATAACAATAGTCAACACCAGTGTAAGTATTATGTGAGACGTTACTTCATACATAACATTGCAAATTGTCATTATTACTTACATCATCAATAAAAATCAACTCTTGCTTTTATGAAGTAGAATACATAGTTCTAATTCATTGAGTATACATAATACGTAAGGCATAAGGTATTATGTTATATATGTACATGTGGTCCTGGTTTAATTAATTATTTTACTCAATCAGTCTAGACCTAATTATGCTTATTTTAAGTGACAAGTCTTGTATCAAGAGATGATATAGAATGATTGTTGGAGTTCAGTAATGGGGATTTTATCAACGACTGTTAGTGAGGTAATCCAATTGGGGAAAAGGTAATGTATATATAGATTGGTAAAGGGTAATCTATATATTGAAGCTACAACTGAACTACTGCATTTATAATTATTATTTTGGAATTAAAATTGTTACTCTATTGTTAATATCTTACTTTTTGTTTCAGGTTTCCTGAGTATACAGCTCTGGCACTTCCATCAAGTGACAGTTATTATTACTCTCTATGCTCTAGCCTCTAGCTGTTATAGCAGCTGGTAGATCTTGTGGGAGGAGTTAGATTATTAGATCATAATCATAGATATTAGAGTAAATGAATAAATAATTTCATTTACTCTAATATCTATGTCATAATTCATAGATTATGCAAACACCATGTGTCACATGTTTATAAGCAATCGAATAATTAACAATACGTAATTAGCAGTGTCTTTGATCATATGTACATTGTAGATCTCCCAAATTGTTGTTTTTAAACTATGTCCCATTAAGTTGTTGGTACAAGTGACTTTTGATGTCAGTAGATCTAATGGAGGACAAAAGCTATAAAAGTGATAGCATATCATTTGTAAATTTGACTCTTTCTTTCAATGATAAGTACTTAATTTTTGCAATGATGTCTATGCAGCATCAGTTTCTTTTGCTCTTTATTAGTGTCCTTGGTTTTATGGCTACAACTGGTAAGAATCAACTACCTATACACTGTATGCAAACACACACACACATACACCGTGGCACACACACACACACACACACACACACACACACACACACTTTTATAATTTATGTTGCTACATACACCACAGGTAGTGCAGCCTCTTGTGGTAATAATGGCCCCTTTAAATGCCTTGGTGCAACAAAAGATGTCTGGATAGAGAGTGGTTACGGTAACTACAATAGCTACAGGTTCTTGATATTCGGGAAGCATGTGTATTATCCAAAGAAAAGGCTTCTCATTCAATTTGATGACATTCCTTCCAGCTGTGGGAAAGTGGTATGGGCTAAATTATACTTGAAATATTATTACTCACACAAACCGAGCTGGGTGAATGCAAAAGACATTCATAGGACAGTTCAAGTACATCAGGTAAGAAAGACTGAGCATAATAATATAAATTAAACATTTATAATACAGATAAAGAAGGACTGGAGTGAGACACAGGCGACAAGTATTTACCGCAAATCAGGAGTTAAATGGAGCAAAACTTATCTTGCTTTGGATGGTAGTGATGCTAATGCTGATTCTATAGATACTGCTACATTCCCTCCCGCTAAACCATGGCTTGAGTTGGAAATCACTGAAGCAGCTAGAAACTGGAAGAATGGAGAGAAAAATTATGGAGTTGTTATTTGGGCAACAAATGAGAATGATGATGGACGAGACATTCGTTTCTTCAGCCGTGAATATTGGTACAGTACTTACAGGCCACGGCTTTACCTTCTCTGCAATTGAACTGTTTTTTAGATTCCAGCAATGAGTACTTTAGTTAGATAGTTGCGATGCAATTTTTTTTAGTAATTGTATGCATAGATGAGACTTTTCTTATATAAAGTATTTGGATTTAACAATAATAGATCTATAGCTGTGAGATGGTTTAGGGTTTAATAATGATAATCTCATGGATCTCATATACACATATGCAACATTGAATTATTGTGAATACCTTTGTGATGTGGAAATATTTATTAAAAAGTGTAAAGACAATTATGCATGCAAAAATAATGAGCAATAATTACAATTGCAGGAAATTGTACAATGTTAAAAAATTAGGACATGAATTTCTACATCATTATTTGTCCATATGCAGCATTATTGTGTACATCAATTGATCTCTGATAAGCAGTATTAGTGTGTACATTGATGTTAATATCTGTCTCCATTGGTGTATCATATATTGGTACCGGTACTGTAGTAGTTGGTTTATCAATGATCTCAAGATATGTGGGAGCAGCTTCAACAGTACTGTACCTGATAAAGTATTAATAATAATGATAACAATACTCGTGCATATCAAATTAAACGTTTTACTTACATTGTTGCTTCTGCATTATTTCTACCTGTACATTAATAATGATACATTAAATACAAGTCAAATATAATTATTCTTACTTTTTCGTTTTTTGATAGCCAAAATTACTAATAGTGTGATAATGATCGTTATTATTATAATTAATAAGATCACTCCAACAGCTCCTGATATAATAAAAACAGTACTATTAACAGCTGAATGTGCTGTTGATGAATAATGTGCTATTGAACTAGATCTAGTGTGGGCTTTGTTGGCTGTTACTGAATTACCATTAGTAGCACTGGTAGTTGTAGGGATTGTATTACTAATAGCAGTTGAATGTGCTTTTGATGAATGATGTGTAGTTAATGAATAATGTGCTTTTGAACTAGAGGCTGTGATTGTTATTAAAACACCATTAGATGTCATTGTTGATGTACTATGAACTGATGTTGATCTTTTAGTAAGATTAACTGTATCTATAATAAGGAACAAATAGAGCATGACTAAATTATGTAATATTTACTATAGTAAAATGTTCAAGTGATAAGATGATTTAATTAACAACAATGGATAATTACTGACCTAATGATGAAGCAATAGAACTTACTGATGAAGAAGTACTACTCACATCTGATGTTTTATTCACTACCATAAATCTGGAATATTTCAAGTGATGGTAATTTTTGTACAGCAATGAGGCATGCTAAATTTAGAATTGCTAATATTTCCTATTCACCTATTAATTATAATGGGCTGAGTAGGCAGCATATAAATTTTTCCAGCACCTAAATTTTCTATTCTGTATTTTATAACCATTGAAAATAACCAGATTTACCGTATAATGAAAATGTACATTATTGTGATAAAGGGCTATGTCTGCTGCACCAATAACATAAAATTGTGTATATAAGCTTACATAGTTTGAATTCCTTTGTCTTGACTGTCAAACCTTGCTTAGTTTTAAAAACAAGTTGTCCAACATAAGCATTTTCACTCAACAGCTCATTAATCCTGTATGAACCACTGAGAACATTCCCAGTCAATGTACCATCACGAATGACACTTTGATTAGAATGATAAGTGACAATGTTACCATACACATTCCTTGTTACTGCATGTACTGTAACTGGTATTTGTTCTGTACAGTTGTAACTAATCTGCAAAAATTAATGTGTCAAAGATTATTAAGCATTATACAATCATTCATTACCTCATAAAATACTTCAATGGTAAATGTGTCATTTTTAATAGTTCTTGTGTAGTTTTTAAAACGAACTTCTGGAGCTAAAATGTACCAATAATATCAAGTCATCATTATAATTGAAATACCTCCTATATGAGTATATTCCAGTGATGCTGCCTGTCCTTCTCCAACAGCATTTACTGCTCTAATAGTTGCAGTGTAGTTTCCACAGGCAGTCCCATTTAAGTACAGTGTTGTTGAATTGGTTATAATCGCAGGGAAAATGTTAGTATCAGAATTGATGTTGATCCTGTAATGTAATATTGGGACTCCTGAGAGTGTAAATGGAGGCCTCCATGATAACTGTTGATTGATTCTGTCATAATTGAGATTATTAACAGCATTTAACAGACCTGGAAGAAAGAATATATGAGGAATAAAAATGAATAGAAAAGTGATGCAAAATAAAGGGAAAATAATGTTTATTGTACATAGCATTTTCTAGAAAATCTATACCTTGAACTCTAAGCCTAACAGGATCAGAAATAAAACTCTGTGGTGCAAAAACAGTTGATGTTATCATAGCAAAATTTCTAGAGTTAGTCGAAACAAATAAAGTTGAGCGAATACTGTTGCCATTCAAGATTTGCTGACTGACAGATACCCCCCTGATAATATTGTTGCCATTAAAAACCCTAAAATTATCGACAGTCCAAGTGATTATAGGCAGTGGATTCCTGCAAACAACCACACTAAACTGAGCAGTAGTTCCTTGACTGACATTGAGAGAGGATGGTTGAACAATATAAGGACAGCAAAGAGCAAAGGAGAAGAAAGAAAGCAAAACAACTGCCTTGAGGTACATGATCTAAACACACTACACAACTTTAATTCTAATACTGGTACTATTACTAATTAGCAGCTAGATTATATATCTAGTGGAGAGTATCAGTATAAGTACAGGATTTGATAACATCCTGTGGCTGATCTCACTGCAGTGTTTCCTATTCAGATGTGAACACAATTAACAAGAACTGTTTGACAGCACAATAGAGTCCATACATATACAATAGCCACAGGATAGGGAGTCATTTCCATGAACCAAGCAATACTAGACTAGCTATATGTTTTCAGTTAAGTCAATTAAACCTTTAACCTCCCTTCATTTCAGTAGGATTTGGAATGCAACCAAAAAAGGCACTGAATGTATATTTCAATTAAAAATGTAAACATTGCATGTAATAGCTTGTGATTATAATTGAGGTTTTATAGTTAATGTTCTAACACCATTATCATTAAAATAATTATTACCATTGAATTACTAAATACAAAAATGATTAAAAATATAATTCTCTGCTGTCTATTTACATTGTTACTTGTCCATAGGCAGCATTATTTTGTACATCAATTATATCTTTATTAACTGTTGATCTCTGATAAGCAGTATTAGTGTGTACATTGATGTTAATATCTGTCTCCATTGGTGTATCATATATTGGTACTGGCACTGTAGTAGTTGGTTTGTCAATGATCTCATCATATGTGGGAGTAGCCCCATCAGTACTGTACCTGTGTGTTATATTCATATTAAGAACATTATGCACTACGTTAATGCTTCTTATCAATATGCACAACAATAAACTAAGTAGTCTATCGTATGTTTTCAAAAATTGGCCGCTTTAAAAATGCTCGTAAGTCAAGAAATTGAAGTCGGAATGAGCTCAAATTATCTACACAGCATAAGTACATCAATATGTATCAGAAAATGTAATAAAAATTTGTTGTGATTTCGGAGCCATTTTTGGATAAAACCATGGGCTATAGGCTATAGCCTTGGGTGTTTTTCAAAAATTGGCCATTTTAAAAAATCGTCATAACTCAAAAAATTGAAATCGGAATCAGCTCAAACTTTCTACACAGCATAAGGACATCAATATGCATCAAAAACTGTAATAAAAATTTGGGGTGATTTTGGAGCCATTTTTCAGAAAAAACCATGGGCTATAGCCTTGGGTATTTTTTCAAAAATTAGCAGTTTTTAAAAAATGGTCATAACTCGAAAAATTGAAGTCAGAATCAGCTCAAACTTTCTGCACAGCATAAGTACATCAATATGCATCAAAAACTGTAATAAAAATTTGGGGTGATTTTGGAGCCATTTTTCAGAAAAAACCATACAAAAAAATTATTGTATTGGCCCAGTGTTTATGATCCTGATGTTGCACTGTCCGATGGTCACATAACAAATTACTAACTAAATTATTTATTTATTTAATTATTATAAATTTATTACTATGATTTGACTGTATATCTATCTCTGTATCTCTCTTATTATTTCAAAAAAAATTTTATTTATTTAAAAAATGGGCTATAGCCTTGGGTATTTTTTCAAAAATTGGCGGTTTTTAAAAAATGGTCATAACTCAAAAAATTGAAGTCGGAATCAGCTCAAACTTTCTACACAGCATAAGGACATCAATATGCATCAAAAACTGTAATAAAAATTTGAGGTGATTTTGGAGCCATTTTTCAGAAAAAACCATGGGCTATAGCCTTGGATATTTTTTTAAAAATTGGCCATTTTAAAAAAATGGTCATAAATTTAAAAATTGAAGTCCAAATCAGTTGAAACTTTCTACACAACATAAAGACATCAATATGCATCAGAAAATATAATAGAAGTTTGGAATAATTTCAGAGCCATTTGGTCATATTAGAAAATTTTCATGATATAAAATTTTGAAGTTGGAATCAACTCAAACTTTTTATATGGCATGCATACATCAATATGTATTGGAAATTGCAATAGCTTACTTATATACTTACATTTTCAATTCTACACTATTGTTAGATTTACCTGTATAATAACATTATATTTATTACAAGTTAATAGATTCTTACTTCTTTGTCTTTTAATTACCAGTATTATTATCAGTATAATAATAATAATAATGATTATAATTAATAATACTGTTCCAACAGCTCCTGATACAATAGGAACAACACTAGAGCCACTAATACTTGTACTGGGCCTTGGGATCATAGTTGATGATGTCACTACTGATGCACCTCCAGTAACACTAATAGTTAATGTACCAGTAGCAGTGGGTACTGATACTATTAATGAATATATTAATTATCTATGTACTTTGATATCATTACTTACTTGACATAGATGTTATAAGCAATGATGATGCACCAGTACTTATATCTTTAATTAATGTAACTAATAGTATAATCATAATGAATAAATAATAAATAAATACAGTCATAATGCACTAATACCTAATGATGATGATGATGGTACATAACTACTGGTCATTGTAGGAGCAATAGCTACATTGACTATATACATTAAAAATTCAATGATGATTGCTGCATAATAATATATTGTACCATTAACAGTAGCTGATGGTCCATATCCAATAACATTAACAGGAATGATAGTAACAGTGTAGTTTGTATCAGTAAGAGGTAGTCCAGTAATGGTAATAATAGCATTAGCTGTATTGCTGTTGAATATGATATTGTTTGATGTACTGTATACATTAATAATGTAATACTGAATAGGAGGGACTGGTGTAGTAGAATCCTATTTTAATAAATGATAATAAATATTAGTAATATCTTAACATACTTCATTGTTATTCCACCATATTGTAATACTATCATTTGATATCTGATCCCAACTAATATTAACAACTTGAGCTGGTACTATAAGAAATACAATGAGTGTGTGTGTGTGTGTATAGTACTTACCATTCCATATATACTGTATTAATGATGAAGGAGGTCCTTCTCTTCCAATAGTATCAATAGGAATAATAATAAATGAATAATTAGTACCAATGATAAGAGAACTAATACTATACTCATTAGAAGGAGTATTAATAGCCACATAAAATGTGTCA
>NW_003546902.1:14002-37427 GCF_000090795.2 Amphimedon queenslandica
ATGATAAGAGAACTAATACTATACTCATTAGAAGGAGTATTAATAGCCACATAAAATGTGTCATTAGCACTAATATTAATAGCATATCCAGTTAGACAGTGTTCCTCAGTGTCATTCTGATATGTCCAACTGATCATCATTGTGCTATTATTAATTGCATTCACTGATATGTTACTAACTGAAGCTGGTGCATCTATTAATAAATTAATGTACCTAAATATACATAAATAATAAAATCATTACTTGCAACATCAATGGTGAATCGTATTAAAGTGCTTCCATCTGCTGCACAATCAACATTAGCTCCATCTAGTGTAACTGGAACAGAATCATTTATAGCTGTGCTTATTACTGTTGTACTGTTTGATTCGTTAATATTGACAAAAAAACTATCAACAGTATCATTCAATGAACCATCTGGCCTTAGTAATTCTACTGTCCCTTTGTCTCCATGCCAAATAGCTGCTCCTCCAGTTCCAGTGAGTATACAAGTTAGTACTAATTTGTCACCAGGACATACAATGGAATAAGTTGGTGCTGTTTGAGTGAATTGAACCACTGATGGCACTAAACCATTGATAAAATAGTTATTATCCATTAACATTAACATACTGGATGCAACAAGACTCAGGCATTCAGCCAATACAAGACTCCAGTAGATTCTAATAGCCATTATTCCTCCTCTAAAGGTAACCTGTTACTGACTGTGTAAATGAATACACTCCTCCTTACTACACTGTTTACTTTAGAGAACAGTGTACATATACACTGTGAACATAATGTGAAGTGTAACTTAATGCATAAGTGTATAAACTGTAGCTACAAATACTACACTTATCGTGTTCCAGTAACTATTTTCATAAGGTGCTATATACCACACACATACACTGAATTACACCCATCCTTTATAGCATACACTGGACCCATCTTATACTAATACACCCATTTTTTGGTAGTACACCCATCTTTTCTACTTACTGTGACTGGCTGGAAAAGTTTGCTTTTTGTAAATGTAATAGTGTAGCGACTAGTAGTGTCAAAATGCAAAATGCTATAGTATAATATTAAACTTTGAGAACACAGCATACAATCAATTAATGCCCTGCAATAGAAGTGGGGGAGAGAGGGAGGGAGAGAGAACTATACTGTTTATTGTGTGAAATGACCATATTTGGTCATAATAATGGAAAATTCTGTAACAACAATGTAGTAGAGAATCACTCTCACATGACATTGATAATGATCCATGAATATAATTCAATGATAGTTCAGTTACACATACACCCACTTTTCCCAGTGCTTGAAACTGCTCACTCTCTCTACCATTAGTGACTGGATAACGCAGTTTACAGGTATTTTGTATTTTATACATACTGACATAAAAATGCATTGTGAACATTACTTAATATGCCATGCAATAGAGTGGTACTTTTCTATGTTACATATTTCAGTCAAATACAGTTTTGTCAATTTAAGGACATAATAATTATTATAAACTACACGCATGATTGTATCATATAGATCTAAGTAATAGCATTGCACCTGCATCTGATAATAATCACATGAATGTTATTACAACAAGTTCAAAGGAAGTTGGAGTTGACAACCCTCAACTTACTTTGTGAATCCTTGGCTTTGTCGCTTTCCTTCTTTTTTCCTTCTTTATTGTGGTGTAAGTGATCACTCAAATAGCTACACCTTAAGTTACCTAATTCTCTCATTGTCCTCCATACTATAGTACAAGATGATTGATGTCTCTCAATGGAGAGCAAGTATTGGACTGTGGAACTACTGTCAAGCTGCCTCCAGTAGACCAGCTAATGGCCACCACTCTCACTCATTCAAAGCTGCAGTAGACAGCAAGTCAGGCAGTACTACATCAGGAGAGAAGATATCTAAACTGCCAGCAGCTCTGTCTCTTATTGTTTCTCTTCTTTTATCTTTATTAAGATATATGAAGCTCAGTTTTATTCCTCCAACTGGTAAACAAGTTAACAGTATATAATATTATCATACAGTGTATTTACAATAGGTATAATTACTGTTACTGCTATGATCCACTGCCTCCAGTCATTATTCTTGTTTATAGCTGCTATTGGCAGTAGCTCTGACCTGATCTACTATGTGGTTTTACTTCTCCTCCTCTTATCAGGAGATGTTGAACTTAATCCTGGTCCTATGATTGATGATCAACCTGATATTTTCTTATTACTTCAATGGCTTGAACCACTTGTTGACTGGCAATCATTTGGTCTTCTCTTACCTGGAATAACACAACAAGATATTACAACAATTGAAGAATTTGCAATTAATGCTGAACAAAGTAAAGGAGCCCTCTTTTCTAAATGGCTTAAGAAGAATCCTACAGCAATATGGAGAGATGTACTTAATGCATTGACTAAAAGAAAAGAGATAAATTTGTTACAAACTATTAATGATCAGTTACAAGTACATCAATGTACAGGAGGTATGATCATGTATTAATAATTATATTAAATGTATAATAGGTAATACTGATGCTCCTACTAGTACTGTACCAGTAGTATCTACTGTATCATCATCAGTTACTGTAATTGATAAACCTGTTACTAGTACTACATCAGGTGAACATACACTTAATACAACACTCATTAACTGATACACTACTGCAGGTAATCCAAAGGATATATTAAGGACTCATTCTGATAAATTAGTTCATGCTATTAGTGTGAATCTATGCAATGTAACTGATGCACTGTATGCTAAAGAACTGATACCACAACAAACTAAAGAGGACATTCATGTATTAGGAGTAACTGATAATAAAAAAGCAAGCAACCTTGTTCATGTCTTAGAGGTACAGTTAGAAGCGAGCCCAGCACGTAATCCAAAGAAGTATCTTATTGATATATGTCATGCATTAATAAACCAGCAACATCGTACACTAACAGATATTGCTACCTCTATATTACACCAGTTAGGTGAGTGTGTGTGTGTGTGTACATTATCAGTGATCAATATAGTCATTATATCTCAATACATTAGGTCAGTCTATACCTGATAATGTCACATCCATTAGTTCAATACCTGATAATGTTCAAGGATATGCTGACAATATGAGACAACACTACAAACACCAACCTATTGTTGCTACAGACTGGCCACCAAGAATTGGAAAAGATTTCTTTGGAAGACTAGCACTAGTAGAAAAACAAGACTCCAGAACGCAAGCAGAATCAGCTTGGCATATGCTAAGAGGACAAGTTGATGAAATATTTAGACTAACTGAAAACAAAGAGATAAGAGTTGAAGATGTCCTCCAACCAACAGATAGTTCTCTGTCTCTCAGAGTAGTAATAGATGGTCCTCCTGGTATTGGCAAGACAACACTCTGTCGTAAACTGTTAAATATGTGGTCTAATGGACAACTTTTACAGCAACAGTATGACTTGGTACTTTACTGTCCTTTAAGAAATAGCAAGATAGCTACAGCTACTACACTAGCTGACCTGTTTGAATATAGACGTTATGAAGTTCAAATGGTAGCTGAATGGTTTGAGAAGAGGAATGGAGACAGATTGCTGATAATCTTTGATGGTTGGGATGAACTAAGTGAACAGCTCAGACAGTCTTCATTAGCTACTAGTATCATTCATAGAAAGCAGTTAGACCAATGTTCAGTAATTGTTACCTCTCGTAGCTATGCCTCCTCTTCACTTTTAAAAATTCAAAATCTCAGCAGACATGTTCAGGTCATTGGGTTTTCTAAGGAAGAAATATCAACAGTAATTATACAAACACTTCAAAAAGATACAAAACTAGCACAAAAACTCATTGATAAAAGCAGCTTGGCACTTCTTTTATCTAAACCATTCACAACTACTCAAAGCAGTAAGGACTCACAACTAGCAGTGAAACTCATTAATGATCTTAAAGTACGAAATGATGTCCAATCATTGTGTTATGTACCACTAGTCTGTTCCATGGTCATCTTAGTTTATTGTAAGGAAGGAGGACACTTACCAACAACACTCACTCAACTCTATGAGAACTTTATGTTACAAACTATCAGAAGACATGTGGAAATAAAACCAAGACATGACATTGACCCATATACTTTAGGCAGTCTTTCTTCATTACCATCACAATTAGCTAAACCTTTACAAGAGATGTGTCAATTAGCTTATACTAACCTGGCTAATACAACAATGACATTCTCTTCACATCAACTACAGTCACTGAGTGAGGCAGTCAAGGAAGACTACCTTGGATTGATGACAACATTCACAGAATATGATGAGAAAAAGTATCAGTTCCTTCACTTGAGTATACAGGAATTTCTAGCTGCATGGTGGTTAGCTAAGCATGAGAAGAAGACAGAGGAAGTGTTTAACGATCACTTTGATGATGATCACTTTCGAATGTGTCTGAGGTTTGTAGCAGGTCTAACTCACCTTGAACATGAGAGCTATCAACAGTATTTTAATAAACAACAACTTGACTTAGATTGTAAGTGGAAGCCATTGTTTGGATTTGAGACTTGTCATCTCTCATACTTCTATCAGAATCCTGAGATTAGACAATTTGATCATGTCAGTTGTTATGATTTTGACAATGTTCCCATTCTTCTTCTTCAACTCCTGTATGAATCACAGAACACAACATTATGTCAAGTATTAGCACAATCCATCAACAACCACTCACTGTGTTTGTATCTGTCATTATCATTGTTTGACTGGTTGTGTTTCAGTTATTGTATAAACAATTCCAACACAACATGGAATCACTTGCACCTGGGGTATGTACTTAACCAGTCACTATCAGTCTTCACTGCTGGACTAACTAATAACTCACTACAGACCCAGTGTAAGAGACTGGAGGTAATGTCGAAAGAACCCACTGATGAATTATTATACAAATTATTACAACCATCATTTCTATGCAATGTCCAGGAGTGCTATTATGAGTTAGATAAAGGTCAATATGTTCCCTGCCTTGTATTGTTACACTTCCTCAATCTTCCTCAATTGAAGATTCTGCACTTAATAATAGAACATCCTACTATACCAACAGTTGACAATACATACTACACAGACAAGTGCACTGAACTTGAGAAATGTATAGAAATAAATTCAACACTACAAGAAATGAAGATTAAGTATATTGGATGGAATGAAATATCAAGTACCATTACCAGTGTCATTAGAGGAGTAACAAGAAATAAAACAATGACATCATTAACAATACATGCTTATGCTCCTCCTCCTTCTCTACCTGATGGAGTAATAGAGCAGTTATTAAAGGACAACAACACATTACAAGCTCTTTCACTAGACATACGTGATGAACTCCAACCATCATCACTGAATATAGTAGAGGTAAACACACCACTGACTGCACTAGAGATGGGAAAGAGTAGTAAACTGATGACATCATCACTCCTTTCACATATCAAAGGATTACACTGTCTGATATTACCTGAACCATACCCACCACATTTTCTATTTCTCTCTCATCCCAGTCTACATACACTTACTTTATCAGTATACATAGCTGAGAGTGCTATTAAACTATTTACTATTTTACAAACCAATACTACACTTAAAGCTCTGAATGTGGAGATAGAGGAGAGAGTATATACCAGCAGTATTGGTACTAGTCTACAAAACATGCTAACACAAAACCAAACATTGAAATATCTAAATATGCTTAATCACTGGTATTGTCCCTTTCCCAGTCCTGGTTCATTCCTGTCCTTCCTAACAACTGGTCTCAGACACAACACCAGTCTACAGCAGTTGAGTGTATCCATTCCACTCAATGAAGAGACAATAACTTTTATTAATGTCATCTCTCAAAAGAACAATCTCACAGAATTTGAAATGAAGTTTATAATACTCGAGTCATACATTTACGACTTTGAGATTGAAAGCAGTGATGAAAGATGCATAGGTACAAATAGATGTCATGCGCGAAACTATAGTTTAGAAAATAGAAAGAGATCATTGTTTTATGAACAGGTACTACCTGCTGTTACTAACATGTTACAATCACATACAACCATCAGGCTACTGAGGATAGAGTGTGACATTAATACTGAGTCATCTCAACCTAACTGGATAGAACTAGCACAACATTTATATGAAACTATCTTCATCCATCCATCACTTGAATATATTGAGATTTTTACTACTAAAATGAATTCTCCTTCTCTCCTGGAGGACACTCTTAACAATCAAAAGAAGACATTGATTGATAGACACAGAAAAGAACTACCACACAAACCACTACCAATAGTTAATGTTCATTGTCTAATATCAATGGGTTATTATTAGTGAATTTTCATTTTAATTATAAATATTTTTTTAATAGTAATACTAATTTAGTGTACAAATTTTTGTGTTAATGGTATAACACTCAAAAATTAAAACCAGATACTTTTAATTGTCACAATTTTCACTGTTTTCCAATAGTTCATCATTATTGCATAATAATAATTAATTTTTTTTGACGGAATAATGCATATAATGAATATGTGCATATAACTAGGATGATTAGAATTTCTATTTACATCATTATTTGTCCATATGCAGCATTATTGTGTACAGCAATAATATCTTTATTAACTGTTGATCTCTGATATGCAGTATTAGTGTGTACATTGATGTTAATATCTGTCTCCATTGGTGTATCATATATTGGTACTGGTACTGTAGTAGTTGGTTTATCAATGATCTCATCATATGTAGGAGTAGCCCCATCAGTACTGTACCTGTGTGTTATAATCATATTAAAGAAATGATGTACTATGGTGATGCTTCATTTCAATATGCACAACAATAAGCTTAGTAGTCTATGTTATGTTTTCAAAAATTGGGACTTTTAAAATGCTCGTAAGTCAAAAAATTGAAGTCGGAATCAGCTCAAACTTTCTACACAGCATAAGTACATCAATATGTATCAAAAAATGTAATAAAAATTTGGGATGATTTTGGAGCCATTTTTTGGAAAAAACCATTATAGCCTTGGGTATTTTTTCAAAAATTGGTCATTTTAAAAAATGGTCATAACTCAAAAAATTAAAGTCGGAATCAGCTCAAACTTTCTACACAGCATTAGGACATCAATATGTATCAAAAAATGTAATAAAAATTTGTGGTGATTTTGGAGCCATTTTTTGAAAAAAATCATGGGCTATATATAGCCTTAGGTATTTTTTCAAAAATTGGCTGTTTTTTAAAAATGGTCATAACTCAAAAAATTAAAGTCGGAATTAGCTCAAACTTTCTACACAGCATTAGGACATCAATATGTACCAGAAAATTCAATAAAAATTTGGGGTGATTTCAGAGCCATTTTTTGAAAAAAATCATGGGCTATAGGTATTTTTCAAAAATTGGCCATTTTAAAAAATGGTCATAACTCAAAAAATTGAAGTTAGAATCAGTTGAAACTTTCTACAACATAAGTACATTAATGTGTACCAGAAAATGTAATCGAATTGGGGAATGATTTCGGAGCCATTTGGTCATTTTTAAAAAGTGCTCACAGTATAAAATTTTGAAGTCGGAGTCAACTCAAACTTTTTATATGGCATGTGTACTTCATTATGTATTGGAAATTGTAATAAATTACTTACATTTTAAATTCTACACTATTGTTAGATTTACCTGTATAATAACATTATATTTATTACAAGTTAATAGATTCTTACTTCTTTGTCTTTTAATTACCATTACTATTATCAACATAATAATAATAATGATTATAATTAATAATACTGTTCCAACAGCTCCTGATACAATAGGAACAACACTAGAGCCACTAGTACTTGTACTGGGCTTTGGGATCATAGCTGATGATGTCACTACTGATGCACTTCCAGTACCACTAATAGTTAATGTACCAGTAGCAGTGGGTACTGATACTATTAATGAATATATTAATTATTATGTACTTTGATATTATTATTTACTCGACATAGGTGTTATAAGTAATGATGATGTACTGGTGCTTATATCTTTAACTAATGTAACTATTAACATATAATGAATAAATAATGAATAAATACAGTCATAATGCACCAATATAGTACCTGATGATGATGATGATGGTACATAACTACTGGTCATTGTAGGAACAATAGCTACATTGACTATACATTAACAATTCAATGACAATTGCTGTTATAATATATTGTACCATTAACAGTAGCTGATGGTCCATATCCAATAACATTAACAGGAATGATAGTAATAGTGTAGTTTGTATCAGTAAGAGGTAGTCCAGTAATAGTAATATTAGTGTTAGCTGTATTGCTGTTGAATATGATACTGTTTGATGCACTGTATACATTAATAATGTAATGCTGAATAGGAGGAACTGGTATAGTAGAATCCTATTTTAATAAATAATAATAAATATTAGTAATATCTTAACATACTTCATTGTTATTCCACCATATTGTAATACTATCAGTTGATATCTGATCCCAACTAATATTAACAACTTGAGCTGGTACTATAAGAAATACAATGAGTGTGTGTGTATAGTACTTACCATTCCATATATACTGTATTAATGATGAAGGAGGTCCTTCTCTTCCAATAGTATCAATAGGAATAATAATAAATGAATAATTAGTACCAATAATAAGAGAACTAATATAATACTCATTAGAAGGAGTATTGATAGCCCCAAGCATGCCATTAGCACTAATATTAATAGCATATCCAGTTAGACAGTGTTCCTCAGTGTCATTCTGATATGTCCAACTGATCAACATTGTGCTATTATTAATTGCATTCACTGATACATTATTAACTGAAACTGGTGCATCTATTAATAAGTTAATGACCCTAAATAAACATAAATAATAATAAAATCATTACCTGCAACATCAATTGTAAATTGTTTGGCATTGGCTCCATCTGCTAGACAGACAATATTAGCTCCATCTAGTGTAACTGAAACATTATTATCAATAGCTGTGCTTATCAATGTTGTACTGTTTGATTCATTAATATTTACAAAGAAGCTATTAAGTGTCCCATTCATTGGGCCACTTGTCAGTAGCAATCTCTGTATTCCATCTCCTTGCCAAACAACAGCTCCTCCAGTTTCAGCCACTATACAAGTAAGTACTAATCTGTCACCAGGACATACAATGGAATAATCTGGTGCCGTTTGAGCGAATTGAACCACTGATGCCACTAAACCATTGATAAGGTTACTATAGTTATATACATTTTAACTCACTGGATGCAACAAGACTCAGACATTCAGTCAATACAAGACACCAGTAGATACCAGTAGCCATTAGATATTCCTCTTCTGATAAAGGTAACCTGTTACTGACTGTGTAAATAAATACACTCCTCCTTACCACACTGTTTACTTAACTAAGAACAATGTATACAGTGAACATAATGTGAAGTGTATGTTAGTAGTTAGTACATCAGTGTATAAACTATAGCTATGTGTACTACACTTAAAACTAGTGTAGAATTGTAGATTAATTAAGAGATACAGCAGAAATCTGCCTCAGAAAATAAAGAAAAATTATTATTTTAATAATATTCAGTGTTGTTGGTGTGTTCTAGCAACAGGTGCTATATACCTCACACATACACTGATACACCCATCCTTTGTACTAATACACCCATTTTTTGGTAGTACACCCATCTTTTCTACTTACTGTGGCTGGCTGCAAAAGCTTGCTTCTTTTAAAAAATAGTAACTTTGTGCTCATTGTTACATCACTGTGATAGTATAAATGTAATAGTGTAGCAACTATAGGAAAGTCAAAATGTAAAATGTTATGATAAAGCTTTGAGAACACAAATATACAATCCACTAATACCCACAATAGAAGTAAAGAGAGAGAGAGGGAGAGAGGAAGGGAGGGAGGGAAAGAGAACTAAGAGTACTTTTTATTGTGTGAAATGGCCATATTTGGTCATAATAATGGTAAGTTCTATAATAACAATGTAGTAGAGAATTACTCACATGACATTGATAATGATCCATGATTATAATTCAGTGATAGTTCAGTTACACCTGCACCCACTTTTCTTGTGCTTGGAGCTGCGGCAGCTGCCTCACTTTCTACCATTAGTGACTGGATAAAGGAATTATACTTCAGTGTACCGGTATTTATTATTTTATACATACTGACATAATAATATTGCATTGTAAACAATACTTATGCCATTACAAATTTACAATAGAGTGATGTGTAAAGATCTAGTATACCCTAACTGGTACTTTGTATGTTTCAGTCAAATACAGTTTTGTCAATTTAAGGAAATAATTTTTGTAAACTACATGATTGTATCATAAAGACTGCATCTGCACTATATGATCACATGAATGTTATTACAACAACCCTCAACTTCCTTTGCTTGCATTCCTAAATCCTTGGCTTTGCCGCTTTCCTTCTTCTTTCCTTCTTTCTTTATTGTGGTGTAAGTGATCACTGAAATAGCTACACCTTAAGTTACCTAATTCTCTCATTGTCCTCCATACTATAGTACATGATGATTGATGTCTCTCAATGGAGAGCAAGCATTGGACTGTGGAACTACTGTCAAGCTACCTCCAGTAAACCAGCTAATGGCTGCCACTCTCACTCATTCAAAGCTGCAGTAGACAGCAAGTCAGGCAATACTACATCAGGAGAGAAGACATCTAAACTGCCAGCAGCTCTGTCTCTTATTGTTTCTCTTCTTTTATCTTTATTAAGATATATGAAGCTCAGTTTTATTCCTCAAACTGGTAAACAAACTAACAGTATATAATATTATCATACAGTGTATTTACAATAGGTATAATTACTGTTACTGTTATGATCCACTGCCTTCAGTCATTAGTCTTGTTAATAGCTACTATTGGCAGCAGCTCTGAACTGATCTACTATTTGGTTCTATTTCTCCTCCTCCTCTTATCAGGAGATGTTGAACTCAATCCTGGTCCTATAGGTAAACATATATTTATGCTAATTTTAGCAATTTATTCTATAAATATTAACATGGTTAGGTAGAGTCTGGAACTGGATTGTTACTAAATTATGTAGGTGCTTGCGGTCAAACCAAAGTCCTCCAAACAATTTAGGTATACAAAACATTTTTTATAATTTAATTCATCTTATATGTTAGAGCATGGTCTTAGTTTGCAAATGCAAAAATCACAAGGTATTTATACTTCTATTTCATAAAAGTATAATATTTAAAAACAATATTTTAAAATAGGCAATGATGCTTCTGCCAGTGGTGGATCATCATCAGTTTCTGCAAACAAACCTGTTACTAGTACTACATCAGGTAAACAGACACTTAATACAACACTCATTTACTGATACACTACTGCAGGTAATCTGAAGGATATATTAAGGACTCATTCTGATAAACTAGTTCACGCTATTAGTGTGAATCTATACAATGTAACTGATGCACTGTATGCTGAAGGGTTGATACCACAACAAACTAAAGAGGAGATGCATGTATTAGGATTAACTAATAATGAGAAATCTAGTAAACTTGTGAATGTCATTGAGCAACAGTTGGAATCCTCTCTTAATCCAGAGCAGTATCTTATTGATATATGCCATGTATTAATAAACCAACAACATCATACACTAACAGATATTGCTACCTCTATATTACACCAGTTAGGTGAGTGTGTGTGTGTGTGTACATTATCAGTGATCAATATAGTCATTATATCTTAATACATTAGGTCAGTCTATACCTGATATAAGTCTACATCAGTCTATATCTGGTTCACCAGTTGACGATGCATTCAATCCAGTTATGGAAAGTAATAAAATTATTTATTATACATGTGATGTTGTATTATTTTGTGTTGAATGCCTCTGTTTATATGATTATTTTGAGTATCAATAATAAACATAATTTTTTACACATCAGAGCTTGATCCTGGTCTTTTAACTGGAAAAAGTAACTTATTTGCAAAGCACCTTGAACCACTTGTTGATTGGGAATCATTTGCTCTTTGTCTTCCTGGTGGAATAACACAACTTGATGTTGATATAATTAAAACAAAAGGAAGCTCTTACCTCAGGATGGAGGATTTACATAAGAGATGGTTACAAGTTAATCCTACAGCATCATGGAGAGATGTCATTAATGCTTTGAAACAATGTAAAGAGAATGAACTAGCTAGAACTATTGAAGACAATGTGACAGATCCCATAGCTGGAAGAAGCACTAATGACAATATGGAAATTAGTACCAGTAATCCTAAACCTGGTCCTATAACCGGTAAACATACACTTAATACAACACTCATTAACTGATACACTACTGCAGGTAATCCAAAGGATATATTAAGGACTCATTCTGTTAAATTCACTGATGCTATCACTACTAACCTTTACAGAGTAACTGATGCACTGTATGCTGAAGGACTGATACCACTGAATAGTAAAGAGAATACACAAACAGTAACAGGAATATCTGATTATAGGAAATCAAGTCAATTAGTGTCTGTGATACAACGACAGTTGGAATTCTCTCTTAATCCAGAACAGTATCTTATTGATATATGTCATGTATTAATAAACCAAAAACATCATACACTAACAGATATTGCTACCTCTATATTACACCAGTTAGGTGAGTGTGTGTGTACATTATCAGTGATCAATATAGTCATTATATCTCAATACGTTAGATCAGTCTATACCTGATATTGTCACACCCATTAGTTCAATACCTGATGATGTTCAAGGATATGCTGACAATATGAGACAACACTACAAACACCGACCTATTGTTGCTACAGACTGGCCACCAAGAATTGGAAAAGATTTCTTTGGAAGATTAGCACTACTAGAAATACAAGACTCCAGCACACAAGCAGAAACAGCTTGGCATCTGCTAAGAGGACAAGTTGATGAAGTGCTTAAACTAACTGGAAACAAAGAGATAAGTGTTGAAGATGTCCTCCAACTCACAGATAGTTCTCTGTCTCTCAGAGTAGTGATAGATGGTCCTCCTGGTATTGGCAAGACAACACTCTGTCGTAAACTGTTAAATATGTGGTCTAATGGAACACTTGTACACCAACAGTATGACTTGGTACTTTACTGTCCTTTAAGGAATAGCAAGATAGCTACAGCTACTACACTAGCTGACCTGTTTGAGTATAGATGTTGTGAAGTTCCCATTGTAGCTAAATGGTTTGAGAAGAGGAATGGAGAAGGATTACTGATAATTTTTGATGGTTGGGATGAACTAAGTGAACAACTCAGACGGTCTTCATTAGCTGCTAGTATCATTCATAGAGAGCAGTTAGACCAATGTTCAGTAATTGTTACCTCTCGTAGCTATGCCTCCTCTTCACTCTTGAAAATGGATACTCTCAGTAGACATGTTCAGGTCATTGGGTTTTCTAAAAAAGAAATATCAAAAGTAATTATACGAACACTTCAAAAAGATACAAAACTAGCACAAAAAATTATTCATTACTTGCATAGTAAAAGCATTCCTGATAGTGACAGTGATGATGAAAATGATGAAATAAGTGATGAAGCTGAATTACCTACAGATAAGGACTCACAACTAGCAGTGAAACTCATTAATGATCTTGAAGTTCGAAATGATGTTCAATTATTGTGTTATGTACCACTAGTCTGTTCCATGGTCATCTTAGTTTATTGTAAGGAAGGAGGACACTTACCAACAACACTCACTCAACTCTATGAGAACTTTATCCTACAAACTATCAGAAAACATGTTAAAAGACATGACATTAACCCACACACTTTAGGTAGTCTTTCTTCATTACCAACACAATTAGCTAAACCTTTACAAGAGATGTGTCAATTAGCTTATACTAACCTGGCTAATACAAGAATGACTTTCTATTCACATCAACTACAGTCACTGAGTGAGGCAGTCAAGGAAGACTATTTTGGATTGATGACAACATTCATAGATTATGATAAGGAGAAGTATCAGTTCCTTCACTTGAGTATACAGGAATTTCTAGCTGCATGGTGGATAGCTAAGCATGAGAAGAAGGCAGAGGAAGTGTTTAAGGATCACTTTAATGATGACCACTTTCAAATGTGTCTGAGATTTGTGGCAGGTCTAACTCACCTTGAACATGAGAGCTATCAACAGTATTTTAATAAACAACAACTTGACTTACAGTGTAAGAGGAAACCATTGTTTGGATTTGAAAATTGTCATCTTTCATACTTCTATCAGAATCCTGAGATTGAACAAGTCCATATCAGTTCCAATGATCTTGACAATGTTCCTATTCTTCTAATTTTTCAACTCCTGTATGAGTCACAGAACACAACGTTATGTCAAGTATTAGCACAATCCATCAACAACCACTCACTGTGTCTGGATAGAGTATCATTATCATTGTTTGACTGGTTATGTCTCAGTTATTGTATAAACAATTGTAACACAGCATGGAATTACTTGCACCTGGGGACTACATCTAACGAGTCTCTATCAGTCTTCCCTGCTGGACTAACCAATAACTTACTACAGACCCAGTTTAAGAGACTGGAGGTAGAGTTGAATGAGCACAGTAATGTTTTAATACACAAATTATTACAATCATCACTTCTATGCAATATTCAGGACTGCTACTGTGAATTAATTGTTAGTAAATATGTTCCCTGTCTTGTATTGTTACAGTTCCTCAATCTTCCTCAATTGAAGATACTGCACTTAACAATGAATGATCATACTCTACCAACAGTTGACAATACATACTTCACAGACAAATGCACTGAATTTGAGAAACATATAGAAATGAATTCAACACTACAAGAAATGAAGATTCAGAGTTATGGAAATAATGAAACAACAAGTACCATTACCAGTGTCATTAGAGGAGTAACAAGAAATAAAACAATAACATCATTAACAATACATGTTGTTGCTGATACTTCTCCTCTACCTGATGAAGTAATAGAGCAGCTACTAAGGTGCAACAACACATTACAAGCTCTTTCATTGTACATACCTGACAATGAACTTCTACAATCATCACTGAATATAGTAGAGGTGAACACACCACTGACTGCTCTAGAGATAGGAAGATGGAGTAGTAAACTGATGACATCACTCCTTCCACATATCAAAGGATTACACTGTCTGATACTACATGATCCATACCCACTAAATCTTCTATTTCTCTCTCATCCCAGTCTACATACACTTACTTTACCACTAGACACAGCTGAGAGTGCTATTGAACTATTTACTATTCTACAAACCAATACTACACTTAAAGCTCTGAGTGTAGAGATAAAGGAGAGAGTATATACCAGCAGTATGGGTACTAGTCTACAAGACATGCTAACACAAAACCAAACACTGAAATACCTTGAGATTAATAGATTTAGGGATTTCGACGGTTTATTGAATGACACTCAAATTCCCATTCCCAGTTCATTCCTGTCCTTCCTAACAACTGGTCTCAGACACAACACCAGTCTACAACAGTTGAGTGTATCCATTCCACTGAATAAAGAGATAAGAACTTTTATTAATGTCATTTCTCAAAAAAACAACCTCACAGAACTTGAAGTGGACTTCACACCAGATCAGGCATACAGTAATTCTAGTAGGGAAAAGAAGAAACAAATAATGACATTATTGTTTTATGAACAGGTACTACCTGCTGTTACTAATATGTTAGAGTCACATACAACCATCAAACTACTGAAGATAGAGTGTGAAGATATTATTTATTCATCTCAACCTAACTGGATAGAACTAGTACAACATTTATGTGAAACTATCTTCATCCATTCATCGCTTGAATATATTGAGATTGATACAGGATTTGTTTGGCTCATAAAGCATACTTTTGAAAACCAAAGAAAGACATTGATTGATAGACACAAAAAGGAACAACCACACAAACCACTACCAATATTGAATATAAAACGTGAGTTTATTTTATTTCCTAAGCAAAATTTAATTCAAATAATACTATGCCTATACAAATCAAATATTTTTAGTTTTTGAAATTTTTACATCTTTTACATTAGAAACTACTGTGAGCAGTGATGAAGTATTTTTTGTGGATAAACAGTCTTGCTCCTTTGGTAAGGATATTAATGTTTACTATAATTCATGTTATCATTTAGATAAACTGCACTATCTAAGAGCTGTAAATGTCATAAAAGATATGATGTTACAAGTTGAACTGAATGATCAGCAATTGATAAATTTAGAAGCCTATGGAATAAAAATTAACCTGCTCAAGAAATATTTACGTGTAAGTTCATCAGAAAAAATGCAAGTGACTGCACTTGCAGGTGGAAAGTTCATGTTTCCAAAAAACACAATTCTTGTTAGTGCAGTATATGCTGTATCTACATCCATTCCTACACCAATGAGACTAGAGTTACAGCATTGTATTGATCTAATAAATCAACCTGATATGAGACGCTA
Source organism: Amphimedon queenslandica (assembly GCF_000090795.2). NCBI lineage: Eukaryota > Metazoa > Porifera > Demospongiae > Haplosclerida > Niphatidae > Amphimedon > Amphimedon queenslandica. Next base: position 30,433 of record NW_003546902.1, read on the forward strand.
TCTTAGATTTGCCATTGCTTCAATAGACAGTAGTTCTCCTTATAATTTTTTATTACAAGAAGGAGACTTCAAGTCTGACAGTTGGTATGGGTCTTTTAATTTTACTACAAACTGTTTCATATGCATATTGGGACTGAAACAAGTGCCTATTGATCTGAGTGTAGGCCAACAAGGAAGTCAGGAGCAGCCAAATCTACTAGTTCAAGAAGAATCTCAACAAGATGAGCTACAGCAGCCTGGAGGAAAACAGGAACAAGAGGGTGGAGCTTGCAGGAAACCTAGGCCTCAAGGACTTGGTCCTGCAGGACCAAAAGATGGAAGAAAGAAAAACGATGATAAAAAATTACATAAAAAGGACAGACCTTCATCTACTGAGAAGCCAGATCTTTTTAGTGAGACTAAAATAACACTTTTCCATTATACAATGTGTTATAATTACTACATTATTTACAGCTCAAGCTACTGGAATAGACAAGTCCCAAACCTTTGCAGGACAGTTATATTATGAAAGAAAAGATGTAAGAGATTCAGTTAAATTTTTTGCTGTTAAAAATTTAAAAGCCCTCCGTCAGGTAAGACGTATGTTTGTTTACTTAAATATTTTGTATGATCTAGCATGTGAAGGAAGAGTATCCTGAATGGGAAGAAGGACAGGGTTTTCGCTTTAAGTTTAAAGAGGAATACATTGAATTAGTGTTTGATGACACTAATCAAAAATATTCAATAAAAGGCTGGTGTATTAGGCCTCTTATAGATCCTTGTACAGTAAGAAAACACAGATTGTAAATAAATTAGATTATTTTCTTTAGTTGTATCAAAGTGATGTGGAAAATTTTGGTGGCGATGATCATACTATGCTTCCATTATGTCTCATAACAGTAGAAGCTTCACCTGAAGCTAAAGGAACATTATGTTATGGTGTACCAGTAATGGGTGCAGAAAGAAAAATAACAATATACATTGAATGTTATCTAAAAACTACAAATGGTACATTAGTATTGATGCTTTAGTTAATAATATACTAATTTTTAATTATTAGATGTTACCAGACCAGCTGGCTCAGGGGCTAGGACAGATTTTGCTGCTTCAACTGAAAGACAAGGTAGGCTTAAATTCATTAATATAATTTTTCATATTCATAATAGAAATTTTGAATTGTAATGATCATAAGAATAGAATAGTGACTGAGTTGGATAATTATGGATTTTCAAAGGGTGACTGGGAAAAACTTGGGCAACATCTCAACGTGAATTCTACTCGCTTAAATGATATTAAAACTGATCATGGCAGAGAAGCAAACACTTGTGTGAACTTGTGTATAGAAGCATGGCTAAAAACTGGTAAAGCAACATATGGAACATTGATTGAAGCTCTTAATGGAATGGGAGAAAATGCAGTAGCTAATGAAATAATAAAAGCTAATAATATAAAAAATATTTCTTGATCCCCTAGCTATAATAAATTGATATTGACTTAATTATTTTATTTTAGGTAATAGCCAATCTTAGTTATTATTACTAGTGTTTTGAACAATTAATGCTGCTTTGTAATTAGTACTTTCGTTATTATAAAAATAATTAAATTGATAAATTTACTTACATGCATTATTATTATCATAATGATTGTATGTGTATAATCTTCCCTGGATTCATGATTCCATTAGGATCCAGTGATTGTTTGATATTCTTCATTACTTGTATTCCAGTGGGCCCGTATTCAATATCAATATGCATAAAAAATTTATTTTGGGACCATTTTCAGGAAAAAACTATGGAAATCGGCCAATTTAGAAAATGGCCATAACTTGAATAATTGAAGTTGGAATGAGCTCATCTTTTTACACAGTATAAGGGCACCATTATGTATCAGAAAATGTAAAAAAATTATAGATGATTTTGAAGTCATTTTTGAAAAAAATCATGGGCTATAGTACCGGGGAATTTTCAAAAATAAAATTGGCTCATTTTCTTCAATGTTCATAACTCAAAAATTTGCAATTAGAATCAGCTCAAATTTTTTCTACAGCATAAATTCAAGTACATCAATACAAGAACTACTAGTACTTATACTGGGACTATATCATACTTGATGATGTCATCACTGATGTACTACCAAGAGTAGATAAACCCTAAAATATTATCTACTCTTGGTACTACTGATAGCACTAATAGTTAATGAATAACATACAGTATATGCTTATAGCGTCATATTTTAAATTGCCACGAGATAACATTCTCTGAAATCTTAAACATAATTATTTCAGATTCAGTAAGTATTTTAATTCTAATGCACAGGCTAATGGTTAAATGCCATCATACATGCATCAAACAAGCAGAATGATTGTGTATACACAATCATTCTGAGTGATTAATTTGTTTATGAGTGTGTGGTATACGTACTGTTTTATTTGAACCCTATACCTTGCAGGTTGATTGACCCAATTAATTTTACGAACCCAACTCACTAACACATCAATTCCTGATCGTGTCACATGTATTAGCTAGTACAATGATGAGTAACTGAATAATTGAATCAAACAATCAGAAAAACACTGTATATGTAAGTATGTACATCCACCCTCTTCAGTAATAAGATATTTTAATGATATTCAGTGCTATTGGTGTGTAGCTATTTTCATGAGGTGCTATTTACAACACACATACACTGATGCACCCATCCTTTCATCCTTTGTACTGGTGCACCCATCTTATACTAATACACCCATTTTTGGAAGTACGCCCATCTTTACTGTGGCTTGCTGCAAAGACTTATTAATTGCTTCTTTTCAAACTTTAGAAACAATACGTAAAAAGGCCAGCTTTTTTCCTTGACTTAAAGTGTAGATCTAGTACCTCAAGTTACCTAATTCTCTCATTGTCCTCCATACTATAGTACAAGATGATTGATGTCTCTCAATGGAGAGCAAGTATTGGACTGTGGAACTACTGTCAAGCTGCCTCCAGTAGACCAGCTAATGGCTGCCACTCTCACTCATTCAAAGCTGCAGTAGACAGCAAGTCAGGCAGTACTACATCAGGAGAGAAGACATCTAAACTGCCAGCAGCTCTGTCTCTTATTGTTTCTCTTCTTTTATCTTTATTAAGATATATGAAGTTCAATTTCATTCCTCCAACTGGTAAACAAATCAACAGTATACCGGTATAATATTATCATACAGTGTATTTACAATAGGTATAATTACTGTTACTGTTATGATCCACTGCCTCCAGTCATTAGTCTTGTTTATAGCTACTATTGGCAGTAGCTCTGAACTGATCTACTACTTGGTTTTACTTCTCCTCCTCCTCTTATCAGGAGATGTTGAACTCAATCCTGGTCCTATAGGTAAACATAGATTTATGCTAATTGTAGCAGTTTTATATTTTATAAATATTAACATGATTAGGTAGAGTCTGGAACTGGATTGTTACTAAATTATGTAGGTGCTTGCGGTCAAACCAAAGTCCTCCAAACAATTTAGGTATACAAAATATTTTTTATAATTTAATTCATCTTATATGTTAGAGCATGGTCTTAGTTTACAAATGCAGAAATCACAAGGTATTTATACATCTATTTCATAAAAGTATAATATTTAAAAACAATATTTTAAAATAGGCAGTGATGCTTCTGCCAGTGGTGCATCATCATCAGTTTCTGCAAACAAACCTGTTACTAGTACTACATCAGGTAAACAGACACTTAATATAACACTCATTTACTGATACACTACTGCAGGTAATCCAAAGGATATATTAAGGACTCATTCTGATAAACTAGTTCACGCTATTAGTGTGAATCTATACGATGTAACTAATGCACTGTATGCTAAAGACATGATACCACAACAAGCCAAAGAGGAGATGCATGTATTAGGAATAACTAATAATGAGAAATCTAGTAAACTTGTGAATGTCATTGAGCAACAGTTGGGATCCTCTCTTAATCCAGAGCAGTATCTTATTGATATATGTCATGTATTAATAAACCAACAACATACACTAACAGATATTGCTACCTCTATATTACACCAGTTAGGTGAGTGTGTGTGTGTACATTATCAGTGATCAATATAGTCATTATATCTCAATACATTAGGTCAGTCTATACCTGATGTCAGTCCACATACTGCAAGTAACACTCCCATTGCTATATTCAGAATGAATTATGATACTCTTGTTGATGCTATTGCTCATAATCATTACAAAGTAGCATATGGGTTATATGCTAAAGGACTAATAAAAATTGAAAATGTTGATCAAATTCAAAATGTAACTGAATCTTCTGATATTATTAAATCTGGGCGATTAATGTCTGAATTGAAAAAACAGTTAGAAGACTGTCTTGTTCCAAAGCAGTATCTTATTGTTGTATGTCATGTATTAATAAACCAACAACATCATACACTAACAGATATTGCTACCTCTATATTACACCAGTTAGGTGAGTGTGTGTGTGTACATTATCAGTGATCAATATAGTCATTATATCTCAATACATTAGGTCAGCCTATACCTGATAATGTCCCATCTACAATACCTGATGATGTTCAAGGATATGCTAAAAATATGAGACAACACTACAAATCCCAACCTATTGTTGCTACAGATTGGCCACCAAGAATTGGAAAAGATTATTTTGGAAGACTAGCGCTAGTAGAAAAACAAGACTCCAGCACACAAGCAAAATCAGCTTGGCATATGCTAAGAGGACAAGTCGATGAAATATTTGGACTAAATGAAAACATAGGGATTAGGATTGAAGATGTCCTTCGACCATCAACTAATTCTCAGTCTCTCAGAGTAGTAATAGATGGTCCTCCTGGTATTGGCAAGACCACACTCTGTCGTAAACTGTTAAATATGTGGTCTAATGAAATAATTTTACTCCAACAGTATGACTTGGTACTTTACTGTCCGTTAAGGAACAGTAAGATAGCTACAGCTACTACACTGGCTGACCTGTTTGTGCGTCAACTTAATAGATATAAAAATGTACCTGAATGGTTTGAGGAGAGGGATGGAGAAGGATTACTGATAATTTTTGATGGTTGGGATGAACTAAGTGAAAGACTCAGACAGTCTTCATTAGCTGCTAGTATCATTTGTAAAGGGAAGTTAGACCAATGTTCAGTAATTGTTACCTCTCGTAGCTATGCCTCCTCTTCACTTTTGAAAATGGATACTATCAGTAGACATGTTCAGGTCATTGGGTTTTCTAAGGAAGAAATATCAACAGTAATTATACAAACACTTCAAAAAGATACAAAACTAGCACAAGAACTCATTGATAAAAGCAGCTTGGCACTTCTTTTATCTAAACCATTCACAACTACTCAAAGCAGTAAGGACTCACAACTAGCAGTGAAACTCATTAATGATCTTAAAGTACGAAATGATGTCCATTTATTGTGTTATATACCACTAGTCTGCTCCATGGTTATCTTAGTTTATTGTAAGGAAGGAGGACACTTACCAACAACACTCACTCAACTCTATGAGAACTTTATTCTACAAACTATCAGAAGACATGTTAAAAAACATGACATGAACCCACACACTTTAGGTAGTCTTTCTTCATTACCAACACAATTTGCTAAACCTTTACAAGAGATGTGTCAAATAGCTTATACTAACCTGGCTAATACAAGAATGACATTCTCTTCACATCAACTACAGTCACTGACTGAGGCAGTCAAGGAAGACTATCTTGGATTGATGACAACATTCATAGAATATGATGAGGAGAAGTATCAGTTCCTTCACTTGAGTATACAGGAATTTCTAGCTGCATGGTGGATAGTTAAACATGAGGAGAAGACAGAGGAAGTGTTTAAGGATCACTTTGATGACGATCACTTTCGAATGTGTCTGAGGTTTGTAGCAGGTCTAACTCACCTTGAACATGAGAGCTATCAACAGTATTTTAATAAACAACTTGACTTACAGTGTAAGAGGAAACCATTGTTAGGATATGAGACTCTTCATCTCTTAGTACATCAGAATCCTAAAATTAGACAAATTGATCATATCGAATCTGATGATTTTGACAATGTTCCCATTCTTCTTCTTCAACTCCTGTATGAATCACAGAACACAACATTATGTCAAGTATTAGCACAATCCATCAACAACCACTCACTGTGTCTGTATAGAGTATCATTAACATTGTTTGACTGGTTGTGTCTCAGTTATTGTATAAACAATTCCAACACAATATGGAATCACTTGCACCTGGGGACTGCATCTAACCAGTCACTATCAATCTTCACTGCTGGACTAACCAATAACTCACTACAGACCCAGTGTAAGAGACTTGTAGTTGAGTTGTATGAACCCACTGATGAATTAATACACAAATTATTACAACCATCACTTTTATACAATATTCAGGAGTGCTACTGTCTATTAATAAATCTTCAATATGTTCCCTGTCTTGTATTGTTACAGTTCCTCAATCTTCCTCAATTGAAAATACTGCACTTAAAAATACAAGGCGGAATGCATGTGTCTATATTTGACAATACAGACAAGTACACTGAGCTTGAGAATGAAAGAAAAAGTACCATTATTAGCATTATTAGAGGAGTAACAAGAAATGAAACAATAACATCATTAACACTAGTCTGGAAACCTGATCTACCAGTGGGTATCCAGACAACATTACCACAATATTTTGCTCCTTATCCTCCTCCTCCTAATCAAGTAGTAAATCTAAATCTAAAGGACAATGACACATTACAAACTCTTTCACTGGACATATCTGATAGAGATCACTTATATCAGGCTCTAATGATAGGAGAATTAAGATGGAGTAATGAACTAATGACATCACTCCTTCCACGTATCAAAGGATTACACTGTCTGATACTACATGATCCATACCCACCACATCTTCTATTTGACTCTCATCCCAGTCTACATACACTTACTTTACCACTAGACACAGCTGAGAGTGCTATTGAATTATTTACTATTCTACAAACCAATACTACA